>NC_045960.1:83192542-83492542 GCF_010909765.2 Amblyraja radiata
GTCCTGACTTCATTAGTACTCCCAAAATGAATCACCTCACGTTTATCAAGTTTACACTCAATTTGCCTTTTCTCAGCCCATTTTACCATCACATTCACAATCACAGAACTATTTAACATTGCATCTATTCAGTGAATTGAAAATCTGTGAATATTGGGATAATTAATTGAAAAGGACATCAAGTATTACTCTATGAGCACGGCATATTTCAAAGGTAGTTATTTCCATTATTAAGGTAATTGCATATCACTTAACTATTGATAGTTACATGTTATCTTACATACTCAGAACTCGTGTTTAAATTTAACAGTTAAAAAAAAAAGTTATTTCTTCAAATTGATCTTTTCCGCCTCGGCAGATTGTTTTCATTTTAAAGTCACATAAAATATGGCACCTCCTACAGTACAGCATTGTCCCTGCAAAACAGAAACTGCACCTACACACTTCAAATAGGATTGGTAAGATCGGAGCAGGAATTGAAGCTGTCTAAAATTGTAGAGCTGTGCTCTAAGGAGTTTTTTAAAGATATAGACTGTTACAAATTCAAAAGAAACTGGAGAATGCACAGCTGCTGCAGGGATGTAAGACCTCTGTTGCCGGTGATGGAATGGGAAGAGGAGTCACGAAATGGTGCACACAGATCTGAGTGTTTGCATAGAGCTAAAAATCATAGTAACTGCCCAGTCCATCACGGATACTAACCTCCCCGCCATATAAGGGATCTATAGGAGACGCTGCCTCAAAACAGCAGCCAGCATCATCAAAGACCTACACCACCCTGGCCATGCTCTCATTTCACTCCTACCTTCGGGAAGAAGGTATAGAAGTCTAAAAAACATGCCCTTCATGTGCAAGAATAGATTATTTCTAACAACTATCAGGCTCTTTGAACACTACACAACACTAACCTATGAAAGTGTATGTGTAGGAAGGAACTGCTGGTTTACACTGAAGATAGACACAAAATGCTGGAGTAAATCAGCGGGCTCAGGCAACATCCCTGGAAAAAAGGAATAGGTGACGTTTCGGGTTGAAACCCTTCTTCAGAATCATAACCTATGAACTGTAGTCCATCTTTGGTTGCACTAAGGACTTTGGGCTTTATTTTGCACTCGTATTGGGTTATTAATTTAATGAATTTTGTTTAGTGTATATTATCCATGTGTACTGTGTTACAGGCTGCTGCTGCTGCTGCTGCTGCTGCTGCAAGTAAGAATTTCATTGTTCTGCTTTCACTACAGATGACTATTAAACAGTCTTGACTTTTGACGAAGGCTACAAGTGCAGCAAGGACTAGATTTGGTAGATGCATAGAGTCTCTTTCCGAGGGTAGGTGAATTGAGGTCCAGAGGACATAGGTTTAAGGTGAAGGGGAAAAGATTTAATAGGAATCTGAGGGGTAACTTTTTCACACACAAGGTGGTGGGTGTATGGAACAAGCTGCCAGAGGATGTAGTTGAGGCTGGGAATATCGCAACATTTAAGAAACAGTTAGACAGGTACATGGAGAGGACAGGTTTGGAGAGATATGGACCAAACGCTGGCAGGTGAGACTAGTGTAGCTGGGACATGTTGGCCGGTGTGGGCAAGTTGGGCCGAAGGTCCTGTTTCCATGCTGTATCACTCTATGATTCTAAGGTCATGGACGGAGCAGAAAACGCCAAAGGTATGAAACAAATTCTATAAGAATGGAGTCCAGGTTCATCATACAGCTTGGGATACAGCAGGTGGTGATTCGGGATAACACGAGACATGTTAATAATAAAACTCAGAATAGTTGTGAAAATTAACAAGGATGTTGCCAGTGCACTATAAGGACAGATGAACTGGTCTTCAGATGGGTTTTTTTGTTACAAAGGGGACTGAGGGAAGATTTAATTGCGGTGTTGTGAAATAAGAGAGGCACAGGAAGGTTCTATTTCTCCTAGCAAATAATCTGATTGCATGGATTGATAGATTTAAATTAATTTCTAAAAGGATTACAGGGGAATTGAGAAAACAATTTCATCCCAGAAAATAACGGGCATCTAGAATCTTCCGGTGGGGCTTTCTCCGGGTGCTCATGTTTTCTCCCACATTTCAAAGACGTGCAGGTTTGTAGGTTAAATAGCTTCTGTAAATTGCCCCTAGTGTGTAGGGCTTGCAAAAAGGGGCAAACTTAGAACTGGTGTGCGTGTGATCATTGGGCGGTATGGACTCGATGGGCCGAATGGCCTGTTTCCATGCTGTATCTCTGAACTAAACTAAACTAAAACTAAGGGTGATGAAGGATTCTTAACATTGAAAACATAAATGGATGTGCTCTTGAACAGCCATAATGTGCAGGGCATGGATGGAAAGCTGGAGTAGAAACATAGAAGTATAGGAACATAGAAAATAGGTGCAGGAGAAGGCCATTCGGCCCTTCGAGCCAGCACCGCCATTCATTTTTATCATGGCTGATTGTCCCCAATCAATAACCCGTGCCTGCCTTCTCCCCATATCCCTTGATTGAAAAATAACTAAATAATCATTCAGATCACACCAGCCAAATATGGACACATTCCATAAATGTCTATGATTCTACTATTACAAAATGTGCTTGCTGAGTTATTCACAACTGACTGTCTTTGGACCATTACATATTAAAAACCATTGCATACTGGAGATACTCAGCAAAGAAAAAACTGAAGTTACTGTAGAAAACATCATTAATTTTTATGCTCACTTTACCCCGTGTAACTGTTAGCAACTTCAACATTTCTGCTGGTTGGATGTTTGCTGCACTTTTCAATCATGAGCTCTGTGCTGGAGTCTGTGTTTAGTGCAGATGAAGCACCATGTTACCACAATTCTCTTGCACTCAATCCAGGGACTCTGCCGAGCAAGAACATCCTGAATGGATTAAACAAATGCGTGCTTCAGTTTAAATATAGTATTTGATGTTTTGGTCTATTTAAATGCTTTTTCGTTATTTTAATTGTTTTAGCTACTATTTAGTTTTTTTTTGTTTTAAGATGTTGAACTGCATCACTCAGAGGCTGGAGTGGATTGATATAAAAGTCTTCATTTATCAAGAGAAACTTTTTTTTCTCCAAAAATAAACTTTATTCATAATAAAAAATATATACAAAACAAAAACCGTGCAAAACCTTTTCAAACATTCTCAGTGTCTGCATTCAAGTCATACTTCAGTAGTGTTCACAACTGTCTTTAAACAAAATACCCTTGCCTCTCACGTGACCCCCTGAGGTGATATATTTTCCCTTGTTTGAAGAGTGTTGCCACCAAACTCTGCCCCTCAATGTGCAGCGGCGGAAGGACCTTAGACTACATTCCTCCCCCACAGAGCTTTGGCGTTGGCTGCACCGAGCTTCAGTGAGTCCCTCAGCACGTAGTCCTGCAGTCTGGGATGGGCCAGTTGGCAACAAACTATGACGGACATCTCATTGTGCTGGGATGCCACGTTTCGGACAGATCAAAGAGGGTCCATCACCGAATTGATGATCTTCCAGCAGCCCTCTCAAATTGTCCCTGGGATCAGCCCGTAAATCAGAGATTCCTCTGTAACCTCTGTTTGGGATGAAGTGTGACAAAGATCCTTGCATCATTCTCCAGACTCTCTTTGCAAATCCACACACTGTAAAGAGGTGAGCAACCGTCTCCTTGCTGTAGCAGTCATCCCAAAGGCAGCGTGCATTGGTAGTAAGATTCCCACGGTGCAGGAAGGATCTGAATGGGAGGGTCCCTCTCACCGCCAGCCAAGCCAGGTCAGTGCTTGTTGGTGAGTTCAGGCGATGAGGCACGTCGCCAGCCAAAGCTGGACAATCTGCTCAGGGAACCACGCCATCAAGTCCTTGCCCTGTAGTGCCTGCAGGATATTCTGCACTGACCACTGCCCGATGGACATGTGATCAAAGGTGTTGGTCTGAAAGAACTTTCCCACAAAGGACAGGTGGTGTGGCAAGATGCAGCTGACTGGCACATTATGCGGCATCGGTGCCAGGCCCATCCTTTGCAACAGCAGGGACAGGCGGAACCATAGCAGGTAATGACATTTGGTGCCCACGTTCTTTGGCTGTATGCGCAGCCTGATGAGAGAAACAGACATTCTCCTGGGGAGTCTCTCGGTAGATTCTCTCAAACTCAATTACATCACGTTTTTATTCTCTTAAGATCAAAGATTCCAGCAAGTGATTCAATACAATTTCAATCTACAATGAGTAGGAAGGAACTGCAGATACTGGTTTAAACCAAAGATAGACACAAAAAGCTGGAGTAGCTCAGCCAGCATCTCTGGAGAAAAAAAACAGGTGACGTTTCGGGTCGAGACCCTTCTTCAGACTCAATGGGTGATGTTTCGGTTCGAGATCAATCTATAATAGTAAGATTAAATGAGAATTTACCAGTTTGAAGTTTGATCTGTATTTTATGAGGAGTTACGATGAGGGATTACGTGAAGAACGCATGCGCGGCATACTTAAAAGCAGCGGTGTGGAATCACAGATAGACAGTTATTGAAGTAAACATAGTAAAGACAAGGAGACATCAGTTTATGAATTTGACCCATATTATTGAGGGTGGGAGCGGAGGGCACGTAATCCCTCATCGTAACTCCTCATAAAATACAGATCAAACTTCAAACTGGTAAGTTCTCGTTTAATCTTACTATTTTACTTCGGAGTCACGTGAGTGATTCCGTGAAGATTTCAAAGCTCTGTGATTTCAAACCGTGTAACAGTTATTACTACATCACTGCCGAAGTCTTTGAGGGAGGAAGTGTGTTATCGTAATCAACCAATGAATCTGTTTTGTGAAAAACAATAAAGGTATTTATTAACATTAACAACAAAAAGAAAATTGCTCCCCCGGGCTTAAATTAAATATTTGCAGACTGTAAAATTGTTTCTGCATATAACACAGGTTTTGCCAACGGCTTGTGATAAAAAGTCGTGAACGTGGTTTCCCTTGCCCATCCTGCTGTAGCCAGGATGTGGTCCATCGGCACGTTCATTCTTTCCGCCGTTGACGTGGATGCTGCCCTGGTGGATGACCACTTCATCCCAAATCACGACTGGACTAGGCATTCACAGTTTGTTCTGATAATCCCAGTCCCAGCAATGGTCTGTTCAGAATCTGCAACCCAGGAGTTTGATTTTTTCATGGCATGGGTGGCTTATGCCAGACACTGGGTGTTTTAATAATTCTGGGTCACTGGGAAATGTCATCGTAGTTCCAACAACCATGTCATGGAGTATCGGGAACCATGGTTGCGTAGGCCAGTCGGGTACTATCAAAATACCTGAAGCAGAGTCCATTTGTATTTTGCGTAGTACCCGACTAATGAGGCAGAAGGGAGGAAATGCATAGAAGAAGAAATTTCCCCAATCCAGCGCGAACGCATCTACCGCTGCTGCCTCCGGGTCTGGTTCCCAGGCGACATACATAGGTACCTGGTGATTTAGCCTTGATGCGAATAAATCGATATCTGGCGTGCCATATTGCTTGACAATTTTTGCAAATATTTTGGGGTTTAACATCCATTCGATGTTGTCATTAAATTTACGTGACCTGGTGCCTGCCACTGTATTTAGCTTACCTGGTAGGTAAGTTGCTGATAGCCAAATATGTCTTTCGACACACCATTGCCAAATTGTGTTAACCAACTTGTCGCATGATAACGATTTTATGCCGCCCATATGGTTAATGTAGGCCACCACCGTAGTATTATCTATTTGTAACCGAACATGCAAGTGATGCATATTTGATGCATATGCTTTTAAACCATAGAAGGCACCCAACATCTCTAGATAATTTATGCCCAGTGTAAGTAGTAATGACGACTCAGGGTTAGTCCATCTACCACCTGTGCTGGATATGGTGTTAGTTGCTCCCCAGCCTTGAGCACTGGCATCTGTTTGGATAACTAGCGTAGGGTTAGTGATGATAATAGGGCTGAAACTATGCCGTTTTTTGCCCACCACTGTAGTTCTGATATTGCTTCAGTGGGTAACTTCATGACATGATCATAATGACCTGCATGTCGTTTTAGTGCCTGTACCTTTGCTGTTTGTAAGTTTTGATAGTGCAAAGATCCGAATTGCGTAGCCGGAAATGCTGCTACCATTTTCCCAATTACTCTTGCTAATTGTCGAATAGTTGGTCGTTTGTTGACCATTAGATTGTTGCATGATTGTGCCAATGCAACTGTTTTGTCTCTTGGCAAAGTTACAGTCATATGGACTGAATTAATTGTGAAGCCCAAGTAGTCCATAGTTGTGGATGGCTTCAACTTAGATTTATCTGGATGTAAGACAAATCCCAAGGTTTCGAACAACTGTTTGGTAGCTGATACAGCTGACATAGTCAATTCCATGGTTTTGCCTACTATTAAGATATCATCAAGATATGCCATGACAATATGTTTTTGTCTTCTTAATATTGCCAAGGCTGGTTTTAGTATCTTGGTGAATAATCTTGGGGCTGATGTTAACCCATTGGGTAACGCTTTAAACTGCCATTGTTGCCCCATCCAGGTAAACTTCAGGTATCTGCGATGATCCTTGTGAATAGGTACTGAATAGTAAGCATCTTTAAGATCAATGCTTGCCATGTAGTATCTTTTGGAAATTAGTTGTTTGGCAGTAACAAACGTTTCCATTTTGAAATGTATATACTTAACAAACATATTTAGTGATGTTAAGTCAATGATGATGCGACATCCACCATCTTTTTTGGATTTAGTGAATATATTTGATACAAATTCCAAGGGTTCATGTTTTGTTTTTTCAATGATACCCTTTGTAATTAGTCTCATCAGTTCAACTTGTCCCTCTCGTTTTTCTTTCACTGAGAGGGAAAATACCCTTTGGGGTAAATGTTGAACTGGTGGCAATTTACCTGTTATGAATTGTATTTTGTATCCACTAATGCCATTGAGTATATACTGATCACTCGTGATAGACTCCCATGCTGCTTTAAACTGGTGTAATCTCCCCCGTTAGTATTAAGCCCCTTCTTTCTATATGCTGGTAGGAACCAGACCCACCTACCTCCATGGTTATGGGTATTTCCTCTGGTTCCCGCCGGTCCCACGAGGCTTGCGTGTTGTATGATGGTTTGACGTTGGGGGGGTGGCGCATTTTCCATGGGGTCCGCTCTGGGCCCTGGTCTAAAAAAGACTTACGGTGATAGAATGCGGACCCCGAGCTTTCACCAGTCCTATATGGTGGACGTCGACTAGTGGACGCGACGGGATGCTGTCACTTGGTGTTTATTGCTCTAGGTTTGCTCGTCCCGGGCCCTGCCTTCATGAGACCGTGAGTTTTTGAGGCCTCAGCCATATCCTTCATTCGCTTAGGGAGGTCATTGCCAAAGAGCAGTATGTCTGGCTCAGTGGCTGGGGTTTTGCACAACCCCGCAAATTTAGGATTGATGGCAGGTTTTATTATTTCTTTATGCAAGTTGTTGATCTCAAATTGCGTATTGCACAACAGCGCGAGAGCATCCTGTTTATTGGTGGTCATCTCGGTGTTGTCCACGGAACGAGCAAACGAAGTGATGGCCGACGTCAGGAGCCTGAGGATCCGCTGCAGTTTTAGCTCGTGGTGTCGGATGTTTGCCCCAACGTGCCCCCAGATTTGGCTGTTTACAGCTGGCACTTTGAGGGACTCACAGTTCTCCGGCGCTGTATATGTTTCTAAAGCATCATTGACCACCTGCTCCTGTAGAGCCCTGTTGGAGAGGTGGTTGATGCTGGCCGCTAGTTTGGCTTCTAGCAGTCTTCCTGCACGTGGGGTTGCCACGTAGCGGTCCACTACACCAAGCAGCTCTTCCTGTTCCTGCACCCCTTGCATACTCCCGAGATCTTCAGCCATCGTCCCCTCTTCTTGACCAGCCCAGTCCTGGTCACCAAAGCTATCCTCTGGTAAGGAGGAAGCAATGGACAGTGCACAAGGCACTGTGGAGGGAGTGCCTGACCTCCCTCTGCGAGAGCGCCCCTCCTGGGGCGCACCTCGCTGGAGCACCTGCTCCAAGAGTCGCTCCATGCGGCTCAGGCGGCTGTCTCTCCCCCGCCCGGGTGGAGAGACGTCCCCATCCGACTTGTCGGAAACCACCAGCCGGACGCTTTTCCTGGTAGCTTTACATCCAGCCCGCTGCTCAGGCACTAGCGGGGCTGGGCTCGGCACGGTGTCGGGGATAGCGGAGCGCTCGGTTAGCGTTCCTACCGCCTGTTGCTGCCCCCCCCTGATGGAACGCTCCTCTGGTGGAGTCGAACGGGGGACAGATTTCTTTGAAAGCCTTGTCTTTGGTGTACTCATTTCTGAAAGAAAAATCGGACGGCTCTTCTTTGGTAAGTAAAGCCGACCTCAGTTTAACTTACCTGACGGTCCGTCTTTTAAATTGCAGCGGGAGCGCCTGACTCCCGCTGTAGCCGCTTGTTGCACTGCTGGCGTAATGCCGCGCATGCGTGCTGAGCGGGTTCTTCACGGAATCACTCACGTGACTCCGAAGTAAAATTATATTGTTTTATTCCATATTTTGATGTGCAAAACATTACATTGAATTACTCATTTACAATGTAGATGGCAAGATACCTCTGAATGTTTCAGCATCTTTGCCAGTTGAAAGCAATTCATATGGATGGTCAAAAAGCTTCAGTGGACAGAGAACCCGGACACCCAAAACTGGAGTACAGCACCTCATATTCCGCTTGGGTAGCTTACAACCCAACAGTATAAAAACATTGAATTCTCCAATATCAGGTAACTAACCTGCAAACCACCCTTTCCACCACCTCCCCTGTACTTCACCTTGGTGCGCACTCATTTCTCCTCTCCCCCTTCCCTTCCACCTATATTCCTTTACAATTTGTACCTCTTCTATCCTTACCTCACATCTTTTGCCGTTTCATCTCCAGCCTTTGTTCAACCATCTGCCAAACAAAAAGCCATCCCCCCCGACTGTATTTACCTATCCCATGCCAAGTTTGTCCTGCCCCTCCACTCTTCTAACTTTGTTCACTTCCCCACCACAACCTGTCTGACGAAGAGTCCCAATCCGAAGTTTCACCTATCCATGTTCTCCAGAGATGCTGCCTGACCCGCTGCGTTAGTCCAACACTTTATATCTTATGTTCTGTAAACCAGCATCTCCAGTTCCTTGTTTCTCCTGCTCAGCCAAAATAAGAGTTGTGAGGGTTGACTCCCTTGAATACATAAATACCATGTTTGATGTGCCAAGCAACAACATGAATCTGGTCAGGAAGCTTCCCCTTCATCTCTGTCTCAATTGTGTGAAATAACTTAAACTGAAAATTTCTGGTTTGATGTAGGCCAATTAACATACTCTATCAATAGACAATAGACAATAGTTGCAGGAGCAGGCCATTTGGCCCTTTGAGCCAGCACCGCCATTCAATGTGATCATGGCTGATCATTCCCAATCAGTACCCGTTCCTGCCTTCTCCCCATATCCCCTGGCTCTGCTATTTTTAAGAGCCCTATCTAGCTCTCTCTTGAAAGCATCCAGAGAACCTGCCTCCACCGCCCTCTGAGGCAGATGATTTCCACACTTGCCACTCTCTATGAGAAAAAGTGTTTCCTCGTCTCCGTTCTAAATGGCTTACTCCTTAAAGCTGAGTCTCACGTTGCGAGTTGACACAAGAGGTACCCCGAGTTAAAACTCGTGGTAATAACGTACGATTAACGTACGGAACTCGTGGACGCAACTTAGAGACTCGTGGCGCTAACGGCAGGTACTCGTGAAACTTGTCAACTCTTGCAAAAAATCAAACATGTTAAAAAATTTCCACGATTCAATTTTACTCTTGTGGTTAAGAATTGAAACATTTTAACTCGTTGTAAGAACGCAGTGGCCCGTGCGTTTACCTTAGTGTATCGTGAGTCTACCGTGGGAACTCTTTAACTCAGCGGGCAGGCAGCAGCAGATTGTCGCTCCCTTCAGTTTCCCAGCGACAATCACCTGCCATAACGCGAGAGAGATCATGCACTGTTGTAGGTCTCCTTTGCACGTCGGTGTTTCTGTCTTTCTCCACTCATTGTTGGCCCTATCTGTCACCACCTCCCACCTACACCCCTCTGCTTCCCGGCCATGTGTGTGACCCCTTCCCTCCCCTCTCCAGCTCCCCGCCCATTGCACCGGCGCTGTGCAACAATGAGTGGAGAAAGGCAGAAACACCGACGTGCAAAGGAGACCTACAACAGTGCATGATCTCTCTCGCGTTATGGCAGGTGATTGTCGCCTGACCGCTGTTCCTGACGCTAAAGCCTTGGGATCGTTGCCCTTCGTGTTGGCGTGGAGGGGTAGGGGGGTATTGTGCTGTTTGGTCGCTCCCTGCTATCCCTGGGACAGGGAGACACAGCGGCTTTTGAGACTGGTGGGCAATCACTTCCAAAGTGTCTGCTCACATAGTCAGTACACCTCTCCTACACTTGTCTCCCGCACTAAGATCATCCCGCAGAGAATGATCCCAGCCTAACCCAAGAGCCATGTCACCCCAGACAGATTAATGTCGCTCAACCTCTCTCCACCTCAACTCACGCCTGGGCACCAAAGCAGCTCAGGAGGCGAACCCTGAGCTCCGTCTCACAACAATCTGATGTGCACATCCGTCCACATTCAGTGTGTAGACATGGCAGTCAATTCAATTAAAACATATCAAACCTGTGTGTTTCAAACAAATCATAAGTATAACTGCTCTGGCACTGGATGGTGCGCATTATCCCTTTGTAGGGCACATCAATAGATGCGGCCGCGCTGAATTCTATCTTTAAAACAAAGCCACAGGATGGAGAGGTCTTCTTTAACACTGTTGCTTATTAAAACATAACACTGTTGCTTATTAAAACAAACCTTCAATCAGGATTGGCTCAAGAGTAACTCAGGAGACGAACTTGGAACATCGCAGAAATGGCAAGTAAACGGCAAACTTGTCATACCCGTGGGAACTCGGTTAAACTCTTGATCATACACTTGCAACCTCGTACACAACCACGAGCCATTCACTCGGGGTACCTCTTATGTCAACTCGCAACGTGAGACTCAGCTTTCATTCTTAAATATCGTCATACAATCAGTTCATGCATCTGCGCATCAAGATTCAAGAGAGTTTATTGTCATGTGTCCCTGATAGGACAATGAAATTCTTGCTTTGCTTCAGTACAACAGAACACAGTAGGCATGACTACAGAACAGATCAGTGTGTCCATACACCATTGTATAAATATATACACACATGAATAAATAAACTGATAAAGTGCAAATAACAGATAATGGGTTATTAATGTTCAGAGTATTGTCCGAGCCAAGTTTAATAACCTGATGGCTGTGGGGAAGTAGCTATTCCTGAACCTGGTCGTTGCAGTCTTCAGGCTCCTGTACCTTCTACCTGATGGTAGCGGGGAGATGAGTGTGTGGCCGGGATGATGTGGGTCCTTGATGATGCTGCCAGCCTTTTTGACGCAGCGACTGCAATAGATCCCCTCGATGGAAGGGAGGTCAGAGCCGATGATGGACTGGGCAGTGTTTACTACTTTTTGTAGTCTTTTCCTCTCCAGGGCGCTCAAGTTGCCGAACCAAGCCATGATGCAACCGGTCAGCATGCTCTCTACTGTGCACCTGTAGAGGTTAGAGAGAGTCCTCCTTGACAAACCGACTCTCCGTAGCCTTCTCAGGAAGTAAGGCGCTGATGTGCTTTCTTAATAATTGCATCAGTGTTCTTGGACCAGGAAAGATCTTCAGAGATGTGCACGCCCAGGAATTTGAAGCTCTTGACCCTTTCAACCATCGACCCATTGATATAAACAGGACTGTGGGTCCCCATCCTACTCCTTCCAAAGTCCACAATCAATTCCGTGGTTTAGCTGGTGTTGAGGGCCAGGTTATTGTGCTGGCACCATATGGACAGTCGCTCGATCTCTCTTCTATACTCTGACATCCTCATTAGTGATACGTCCCACAACAATGGTGTCGTCAGCGAACTTGATGATGGAGTTCGCACTATGACCGGCTACGCAGTCATGAGTATAGAGTGAGTACAGCAGCGGGCTGAGCACGCAGCCTTAAGGTGCTCCCGTGCTGATTGTTATCGAGGCTGACACATTTCTACCAATACAAACAGACTGTGGTCTGTGAAATAGGAAGTCGAGGATCAGAACAGCTATGGTGAAGATTGGTACAGAAGATAGACACAAAATGCTGCAGTAACTCAGCGGGTCAGGCAGCATCCCTGACTCAGATGACGTTTCAGGTTGAGAGCCTTCTTCAGACTGAGAGAAGAAAATTAGTTCTTGTTTTGAATGAATGGCTGCTACCACCACATAATTTTACAACCTCTGAATAATCCCCAATAAAGAAATTAATAACGTTAAAATATTTTTGTATTCTGATTATTTTTAATAGCTTTAGAATATCTTAGAATGTCAAACACATTTGAAGTATCAGACAGATTTGGCAACCAGATAAATCAATGATTTTTACTGATGCTTCATTGGCGACACTTGTTCAGGCACTTCCTTTCACTAGCCACTCCATGTATCAGTGACACTCCTCAGGACCTCACTGTTCATAAATTCATAAGTGATAGGAGCAGAATTAGGGCATTCAGCCCATAAAATCTACTCTGCTGTTCAATCATGGCTGATCTATCTTTCCCTCAACCGTCTTCTCTTGACTTCTCCCCATAACCCTTGACACCTGTACTAATTAAGAATCTATCTATCTCTGCCTTAAAAATGTCCATTGACTTGGCCTCCACAGCCTTCTGTGGCTGTGGCACAGCTTCACCACCCTCTGACTAAAGAAATTCATTCTCATCTCCTTCCTAAAGGAAGGTCCTGTTGAGGGATTGTTCAACGAGAGTATAAATTTATCACCAAATTCAGGTTATTATTTGCAACTTGTGCAAATACATTTGAATTCATATTACAAACTGGTTTCAGCGTATGTCAATGTATTCTTTCACTGTGGGATAGTAGGGATGATGGGGAATTCACTGATTAAAAACACTCCTTCCATGGCCATGATTATCTTTCTACCGGGTAAACTGATGATAATTCTCACACAAGCAGCTGATTCCACAAGCTTCAACCATCCCCTGTGCTGTGTGTCTGTGTATGTGAGTGAGGCAATAGACTGGAAGGCGGGGGGGGGGGGGGGGGGGGGGGGGGAGCCAACCATCAAATGTGAGTATCCCAATGGATGTCAACCCACTGATGTCCTATCTAGGCTGGTCCTACATGCCCATGTTTGGTCCATCTACCTGTACAAATAAATTTTACATGTTGTTATTGTACCTGCTTCAACATTTGGCAGTTTATTCCACACACCCACTACCCTCTGTGTTGTTGACCCTCAGGTTCCTATCAAATGTTTCCCCTCAAACATTAAACCTATGTCCTCTAGTTTTTGATTCCCTACCTGGGAAAAACTCTGGGCATCCATCCTATTTATTCCCCTCATGATTTTATACACCTCAACCCCCCCCCCCCCCCCTCCCCCTTCCCTCCTCCCGAGCTCTTTTAAAAAACTTTATTTCTGCACTCCAAAGACATACAGGTTTGTAGGTTAATTGACTTCCATAAAATTGAAATTGTCCCTTGTGTGTGTAGGATAGTGTTAATGTGTGGGGATTGCTGGACGACTGCGGAATTGGTGGGCCAAAGGGCCTGTTTCCGCACTGTATCTCTAAACTAAACTAAACTTCAAACCACAAGCAGAAAGAGTCAGGAAGGTTGTGAGACATGAGGTAACTCCAAAAGCAAACAGAAAATAACAACATTTCCAAAGCTGTACTTTTAAGAGGATGTGGTTTGGACAGATACCCAGAAGATACAATTGCTAGGACATCACAAATGTAAATCCTTTTTTGTAAGAAGCACATTGTCAGCTCCAGAATATCCTTAAAACTGTAGAGCTAGCATGCAACCAACCTTTCAAACTGTGGAAGAATGCAATGGGACAAATGTTCTCCATCTGTGCTGCACAATTCCATGGTCATTTATTTTGATGTAATGGTAGAATTTATAACAAAGCAGTAAGTGCAGTGTCTTTGGCACCACCATGCTTATCCTCATCGACCTATTTATTATATCTAGATGCATTTGAGATCCCAATTACGTCTGCATTATGTAAAGATTGATCCTTCAATGGTCAATTAGATCTTATGGTTTTCATTAAGACAGCACATCTTATTGCAATGATTGGCTCAGTCATTAGGCCCTGACGTTCATTTTCATCAATATAGACTATTCCAAGTTTCTGGTTGTCTACCAAAATTACCAAAAAAAGTGTAATGAATGTAAGGATGAAATACATAGCTCATCACTTACGAGAAAATAGAACATGACATCATCAATCCAGCCTTATAGCAAATTAATTTCAGATATAAAGTTGCTAAATCATTTGTAGGTATGTGAATGAATTGTAAGGGAAATCAGAATCAAAGGGTGAGGTTTTTAAATAAAAACAGCACAGAAGGTCAGGCAGCATCGGTGGAGAGAGAAACAAAGTTAATGTGTCCAGTCAATGACAACTGTTTCAGTCAATGTTTCCATGAGTGGCGGCACAGAGGCCAAATAGTGGAGTTGCTGTCTTACAACACATGAGACTCGGGTTCAATCCTTTCATCAGAGCGCTGTCTATGTCAACTTCAGTCACCTTCACCATGACAGCACCACTTGACACATGCTCCCTCCCCTCTCCTTTCAACATTCTGAAGAAACTATGCCTTCGTATTGTATCTTCTGGTTCACTCTTCCACCTCCGCCAATATTCTACTCATTGTATTTTTTGTGGAAAACCGCAGAAGATGCTATTGCAGGAGATGCCTTGGACTTCCTCCCTTCCCATTGTCCAAGAACTCACATACTCTTTTTTGGTTAAGTGCTGATTTGTGGATATTTTTTCCAATTTAGGACACCACACATGTTACTCATGATGCTGTTTTCGCTGCAAATCCAATGCAGATTGAGTGATGTTTTGCATACCACCTACATTCGGTCCGCAAGGTTCACCTTGTGCTTCATATTGGTTGTCACTTTAGGTTTCTATCCCCTATCTGCTCTGGCTTTCCCCCCGAGGGCTGTGGTAACTGCTACAACAAAGCTCAACGAAAGAATGAGGACATTTCATAAACCTACAACATTGTACTGTAAAGGATGCAAGACCAGCTTTTACCAGCCTTCTCTGTTGTTATTAATTTGATTTCTTTTTTTGCCTTTTGACCTAATTCAATTTTAGACATTCAGCATTTTAGTTGAGTTTCACATATTCAACCTTTATTTTTCTCTTTAGGTATTTCAGATCAAGTCTTCCTGTTTACAACTCCTCCAGATATATTCTAACCACCCTCTTTCAGTCAGCACCACTACATCTCGCATCATTCAACGTCATCGCAACTTGATCCTATCATAGACCTTGTCATTTGATCTCTCCGCCCCTCCTTCTTTACCCTACCCTTTCAAACTTGTATAATCTTTAACTTTCCCCAGCTCTGACCAAAGGTCGTTGAGACAAGGCAGGTTCTCTGTCTGTGGAAGCTTCCCAACAATCTATCGGGAATTCAAAGAGGGGCTTCACAGTTTTCCAACCTGTGTAAACCCATTTTAGTTCTTTGATGTACTCTGAGGTCAGCTGTTTGTTTAGTTTATTTTAGAGATTTAGCACAGAAACAGGCACTTTGGCCCACCGGGTATACACCGACCAGCAATCACCGCATATTAACACAATCCTACACACACTAGGGACAATCTTACACTTATACCAAGCCAATTAATCTACAAAACTGTACATATTTGGAGTGTGAGAGGAACCCAAACTTCTCGGAGAAAACTCACGCAGGTCACATTGAGAACGTACAAACTCCATACAGACAAGCATTGATAGACAGGATCAAACCCGGGTCTCTAGCGCTGTAAGGCAGCAACTCTACCGCTGCGCCACCGTGCTGCCCAACTTGGTATTCAACGTTCACATTCCCAAGCTTGCCTTCTCATTCTCATATATTAATGATTTGGAAGAGGGAATTAGGAGCAACACTAGCAAGTTTGCAGGTGACACAAAGCTGGGTGGCAGTGTGAACTGTGAAGAGGACGTTAGGAGGTTGCAGGGTGACCTGGACAGGTTGAGTGAGTGGGCAGATGCGTGGCAGATGCAGTATGATGTAGATAAATGTGAGGTTATCCACTTTGGTGGCAAAAACAAGGGGGCAGATTATTATCTCAATGGGGTTAGGTTAGGTAAGGGGGAGGTGCAGCGAGACCTGGGTGCCCTTGTACACCGGTCATTGAAAGTTGGCTTACGGGTACAGCAGGCAGTGAAGAAAGCTAATGGAATGTTGGCCTTCATATCAAGAGGATTTCAGTACAGGAGTCAAGAGGTTCTTCTGCAGTTGTATAGGGCTCTGGTAAGACCACATCTGGAGTATTGTGTAGTTTTGGCCTCCTAATTTGAGGAAGGTCATCCTTGTGATTGAGGCTGTGCAGCGTAGGTTCACAAGATTGATCCCTGGGATGGCGGGACTGTCATATGAGAAAAGATTGAAAAGACTAGGCTTGTATTCACTGGAGTTTAGAAGGATGAGGGGGTATCTTATAGAAACATATAAAATTATAAAAGGACTGGACAGGCTAGATGCAGGAAAAATGTTCCCAATGTTGGGCGAGTCTAAGACTGTGAACCAGGGGCCACAGTCTTAGAATAAAGGGGAGATCATTTAAGACTGAGGTGAGAAAAAACTTCTTCAACCAGAGAGTTGTGAATTTATGGAATTCCCTGCCACAGAGGGCAGTGGAGGCCAAGTCACTGGATGGATTTAAGAGAGAGTTAGATAGAGCTCTATGAGCTAGTGGAGTCAAGGGATATGGGGAGAAGGCAGGCACGGGTTATTGATAGGGGACGATCAGCCATGATCACAATGAATGGTGGTGCTGGCTCGAAGGGCCAAATGGCCTCCTCCTGCACCTATTTTCTATGTTTCTCCTGTACGTGTCTGCATTGTTTCATGTAATTATGTGTTTTATGACTGTTGGCAGATCAATTTTTCTCCTGGGATAAAGTTCTATCGTATCGTAAGCCCGAAGGAGACAGTGGTCAGAGAAGAACCAGGGGTCAGTGGCATTGTTGGATTTGAAAGAACAGGCCGGGATGTCGTCAGTCGAAGCGTACACATCGAACAGCTGCAGTGTAGAGTTAAGGTCCTTCCCCACTTACGCGACCTTGGCTCGCAAATTACGAGACCTCGTGGTCGCTTGAGGCGTACGGGCACTGTATGGCCGCGTGGAGCCGGCCCCACTTAGAAGTGCGGAGTTGTGCGGGGCAGGTCCCGACATCGCGCGAGGTTCCGAAATTCTTGCTGTGGCTGAAATCTTCGCGCGCCATGACCTGTCGGCCCGTGTACGCAGCGCCTTGACGGCGTACGCCTAGCGCGTGGCGTTGCGCGATGTCGTCACCGCCCGGCGTGGCATTGCATGATGTCACCGCCTGACGCCGTGCGATGCCTAAATTCAGTCGGCCCGCCTCCTGCCCAGCTGATTGATAAGCATGATGTAAATGATGTCATGCGCGTACTTAGCGCGAACTTGGCGCGACTTCTGCTTCCGGTTGGTCGCGCCAAACGCACGCAATCCCATGCAAATGGAACAGGCCCTTTACGGTACATTACGAGGAGACACCTCCTAACCCCATCCATGACTCCACTGATTGAGAAGTTGCCACATTGCATCTGGATACCCAGACCGGAAACGCAACAATCATTTAGTTTAGTTTAGAGATACAGAAACAGGCCCCTCGACTCGCAGAGACTGCGTTGACCAGTGATCTCCGCCCATACTACTGAGTTTGTGGGGCTACCATTGCTACCCCCTCTGATAGCTGCGGAGGTGTATGCCAGTGTGTAGGAAGGAACTGCAGATGCTGGTTTAAGCAGAAGATAGACACAAAATGCTGGAGTAACTCAGCGGGACAGGCATCTCTGGAGAAGGAATAGGTGACGTTACGGTTCGAGTCTGAAGCCCACACTCTTGCATAAAACCCACATCTGCCTTGACCTTGGCAAAATGCTGCAAGCCATTAACCTCGCACAGCGCTTTTTACACCGCATACCACAGCGCTTATTACACTACCTACTGTTTGGACAGTCTCAATGCACGTTGCCTGCCCTCAAATTGCCCCCCTCGCTGCTTTCCAACATCACAAAGTTTTACACCAGAGGTGCTCCTGATGAGGAAACTGCAGTGCAACAGAACACCCAACCCGGCGCTTGGGTGCCGTGAGTGGGTAAGGAGGTTTTTAAGGTACCCACTCTCCTTCTGAGGTGGGCTCAGGCGGCAGTAGTAGCAGCTGTAGGGGGGAGAAGGAGGGAGCCTGTTGCACGGCACTGGCTCTCCGTGTGCCGAAGCCCCGCCCCGGGAGCCGAGGCTGCTACAAGAGGCGGGCGACAGGGCTCGGTCCGGGCAGAGTTCGGGTCACGGGACAGGCGTGTGGCGGTGCTGCTGTCGCCGCCGATCTGCGCGCTTCTTGATCTAACCTAGGTTGCAAAAACACAGCTCTTGGTTCACTCCTCCCCCGCATCGCACCATCTGCAACGTGAAGGAAGCAGCGGGAAGACCAACTTTCCAGTGATGGGCAACGTGTACAGTAACAGACGCACGGCTGTTGCTTGCCAGCCGGGATGTTGGATCCAGTGTTTTTCTGGAGGTGCGTCTTGTCAGCATGTCGCACAGTGGAGAACAGTGAACCAACTTGACCGCTTCTGGATAGGATCAAACGACTCTTTACTCTGATTATTCGTCCTTCCCCCTCCCTCCCAGAATTGTTGAGTCATCTTTCTGAGTAACAATTTGTTGCTCCAGCTGCCTTTAGTCACACTGGAAATGATTTTCGCGCAGATGGTCGACATATAGTGGGGAGCTTGTGATGTGATTCCCGGTATCTCAGAGCGCTTTATGTGAAAATGTGCACACAAAAAAGCACGTTTGAGGAAGGTTGCCTGCAGCATTCTTCACGGCTCTTGGTGCCTGGTTGTCTGTGCAGCTGGACAAAGCCAGGACAAGTGAAAGAAAGGCTGGAGCAGACTCGCTGACGCCAGCCCCACAGAGCTCCCACCAGCTCTAGAGCTGGCCAAAGATTGCTCGCAGGACTTTACTTCGCCAGCTCATTTTCTTTATTTTCTCCTTGTGACCGGAATAAAGTACAAGGGAAGCTTTTGTGTGTATGTGTGAGAGAGAGAGAGAGAAATAGTTAAAAGGGTCGTTATGGATCGATGCGCCTTAACTTTTTTTGACAGTTAATTGCAGATAGTTATCAGAAGTCTAAATTTTGGAAGCGATTCTTTTTTTTAAAGGAACAATTTAATTTATTAAGTTTTACGTTTTTTTCCCCCGAGTATATATTTTTTTAATTGGATGCTTTTGCTTAAATCAGCGAAAGTTTTTATTTCTTAATATGTTCGAGCCGATGGCATTTTAGCCTTTTGTATGATATGGCACTTGTCACATGCACCAAGGTACAGTGAAATTCATTCTTCTATAGAGTTCAGTACAAGTATCACCATACATACATAAGCACTTAGATACACTGGCTGGAAGACCCATTCCTTCTCTCTAGAGATGCTGCCAATGCCGCCGAGTTACGCCAGTATTTTGTGTCTTATTTTTGGTGTAAGCCAGCATCTGCAGTTCCTTCCTGAACATAAGCACTTGGATACATACATATTAGATAAGCATCTGCAACCACAGTATGTATTTTGAGCTTAAAATCCATATGCATTTTATTTGCATTGGGAACGGCCGAGATAACTTTGTCCCCCCTCTAAAATGCAACTTCAGAAATGCAAATAGTCCAGGTGTGTGGACCCTAAAGGCGGATAAATCGGCGGCGAGGTGGCGAATTCAACGGCAATGGGCGGTGAGTAATGGTAGCGCTTCCCCGCTGCAGCGCCCCGGCGGCCGTTGCCATGGCAGCCGCCTGAGCGGCGCCGCGCTCCGCTGGCCGGAGGGCGGCTGTGAATGGGTGACGTCACGGGGCTGGCGCCAGCGAGGCGGCAGTGGGTCGGAGGGAGCTGCTAGCGGCCGCTGCTCCTTGCCAATTCATCAGCTGTCGGTGGCGGGGAGCAGGGCCGATGCACACAGCTGGGCCGGCAACACAAAAGGACACAATGCAAGAAAAGCCGCCTGCACCAGATGTGGACTTGGGAATTTGAACGCTTTAAGCTTGCTTGCATTTGCATCACTGCTTACTACACATATCCACACACACGCACAGAAAGCGAATGGTACTGCAGGCGATAGGAGCACAAAGAAAAATAAACTGCAGTGGTGTATGTTAAATAAAGAAATGAAATAGACCTGGCCGTTATTTTTATATTATTCTTTATTCGCCCCGCGAGTTCTTCGGGATCTGGGAACTCGTATACCTGTGCATTGCATACTGTTGCAGATAAAAGGTAATCCAACTAGTTTTTTCAATAACCATTGGATCGATGCCACATGAATTGTATCCAATTTTTATCCAAATAATTAAGATTGCCTTTATTCTTTACCCTGTCGCGTTAATGTCAATGCACGCGGAGTGGAAATCACATTCCGTTACTCTGCAAATAAAAGTTGCAAACGCTTTGAAACCTTATGATTTTTTTTACCACATTGAAAAGTGAAAAATATCATGGACTATCATTGTTTTTAAAACAAATATCACTTATATTTTTGATATAATTAAATAAACTTTCATTATCCATGCAAAATGGTACATAACTATTTGATTTTAAAATACAATTATTTTATGTACCATTTTGACAGGATAATGAAATTCATCTTATTTCACCAGATCAAAATACAGCAAGTGAGATAGCAAGAACCAAGATAGCACCTAAACACCCTCACGATGCAGTAGTCCTGTTAAGATCGAGAAACGTAACGATCGCTAGATTTTTTTAATATGCTATTGTAGCACCGAACTATTGGGATGGAGACAATGAACTTCCGATACTTTGCACTAACTGCTTAAACAAATCCATTACATCAACAATTTAGTCCGTTGAAAAGGTGCGCTGTGGTTCACACTGGTTTATGCCTACATAATAAAAGTAAAACTGAAAAAAACGGATTTGCAGATAACTTCAAGCATCAAAAGCAGACGTGACTCAAAAAACAACAACTCATGGGCAGTGTTTACCGCATTTCTTAATTGAATGGCAATTCCAGTAATAGTTTACCAAAAAAGGAACACAGCATTTTTAAACGAATCAATGCATTTAATTACTGTGAAGTTTACTGGGGATCATCATAAGGCAAATTCCACACAATATTCATGTCATGCAAGCTTTGACTTAGAACAATATAAACCATTCATTTTACATTTAAATAGGCCAACCATTCGGTCTGTGCTGGTTTTCAGATCAATCCCATTCCCCCATTTATTTCTCAGTAATTTATGCTCTTTCACATGCCCATCAACTCCCCTGAATCTGCCAGTACCCACGTACAATAGGAGAGGTTCGTAGTAACCAGTTAATGCACTGATCAGCACGTCCTTGGGGCGGGAAGAAACTGGAGCACCCGGGGAAAACTCAGGGGAGTTGATGGGCATGTGAAAGTGAAAGAGCATAAATTACTGAGAAATAAATGAGGGAATGGGATTAATCTGAAAACCAGCATAGACCAAATGATTGGTCTTGGTCTATGCTTACAATATCCTGTTGTGCTGCAGCAAGCAAGAATTTCATTGACCTATCTGGGACATGACAATAAACTCTCTTGACTTGACTTGAAAACCTGGAAGACCACACAGAGGATGCGCAGACAGAGCAGCAGATCTCAGTTCTTTTGAAAGGTCTTCCATTTGAATGGTCTACTCAGTTTCTCCTCGTGTAGATGCGGCAGGCCTGCTGAGAAAGTCCAGCGTTTTCTCTTTTCATCTTACCATGGGTCTCCATCAAACCCAGGTCCAGCACGGTGCTACCCTGCTGCATGACTTGTGAAGCTAGTTCAAGGCAGCAGAGAGGCGTGGTTCCTGATGATTCTGGAGCCAATAATAAAATTACATCACATCAAAAAAAGTGTCAGGTTCATTTATATAACTGCATGCAATGTGTACAAATGTAAACTTCAACTTATAATGTCTGAAAGATCTTAATCCAATGTTACGTCCGGTCAATATAACATACATAGGTGGCATTATTTATGATAATAATAATATATTTTATTGTCATTGCACATAAGCGCAACGAGATTTGGTATGCAGCTTCCATCCGATGTCATAACATAAATAACTAATAAAATTTAGATTTAGATATCCCGAGAACATGGATTGTAAAAAGAACAGTAAAATAGTCAAAACAGTTCAACAGACTAAAGTGCAGATGTGTCTGTGTGACGTGACCATCTGAGGGAGACAGTCCAGGGGGGATGGGGGGCACTCAGCAGGGCTGGTTCAGAGCCGCAATAGCTCTGGGAATGAAGCTGTTCCTGAGTCTGGAGGTTCGGGCGTAGAAGGCCTTGGAGGGAAGTCTGCCGGAGGGAAGTAGTTCGAACAGACCATTACAAGGGTGTGAGGAGTCGTTATGGATGCTGACGGCCTATACATGATCTATAATGTCTTGGGGTATTCGTACTACTGTATAATTCCTAATGGCATCTTATTTTAAGTGTGTAACCTTTAAGATCAATAAGCTGTTTCCTAAAGTCAATTCCATACATTGGTAACGTTTTCAAAGTCAATACTGCAATTTTAGCGAACACTAAAAGGTTGGTGCCCAGCATGACCCTGTTGTTTCAATTGTCATGTCCCGTTGCTAGTGACCAGGCAATGGTTCTTTAAGCAGAAGAACCAAACACTCTACTTGAGATCCGAAATACCTGCTGCTAATTACCTGCACATTTAAAAAACATGCTTGTGGTCTGAAGAAGGGTTTCGGCCTGAAACGTCGCCTATTTCCTTCGCTCCATAGATACTGCTGCACCCGCTGAGTTTCCCCAGCAATTTTGTGTACCTTAAAAAACATGCTTGTTCTGTTAACAAATAAAGCAAATGCAGAGCATCACAAAATAAGATGTAAGCAAACAACATTGCGCCTGTGCTTTTAGTGTATATAATAAAAGGTCATGTTTCTATGACTGGGCATTAATACTTTTGTTTTTGTACATTATGCTCATTACACCATCTCCTGGGAAAGTACAAATATTAATCACTAACATAAAACAAAAATTCAAAATCTTGAACCAGATGTATGAATATGTGTGTTACCAAACAGCTGTTTTAAAAAAAATAAAATGTGAAAAATGCTAGAAATAGTCAGCAAACCGGGTAGCATGTGTGCAGAAATAAACCAAGTACATATTTCAGACTGATGACGTCTCAACAGTTTTTTGCTCCTTGCTTAAAAGTACACACTCTCAAATATTCAGTGTTGCCACAAAGAACTTCTGTTACTTTCATCCTTTGATAAATTGCTGACCATGGAGGAAGCCTCTGTGAAACTCACACAATGGCAGGAGAAAAAGCTGGGACTGTATGGGATACTTGTTCATGCTGGTTCCTAATGTCCAAACACACTGAACTACCCATTGATGTTTGTCACTCCCATCCTTTTTTCATGAACATACTTAATATTGAAATATCTTAGACAAAACTAATATTGAATGTAAGATCACTCCATTGCAATGTTTAAGAAACAATTTGACAGGTACATGGATATGACAGGTTTAGAGGAATATGGGCCAAACGCAGGCAGGTGGGACTGGTGCAGATGGGATATGTTGGCCGGTGTGGGCAAGTTGGGCCGAAGGGCCTGTTTCCACGCTGTATCCCTCTATGAGTCCAATAATACATACTGCGCACACTTTTCAATGAAAACGGGAATAAGGAAATATTGTCCATTACTCTGCCCCAAATATAAATTAAGTATCTTTACTTTTAGTAATTATTGTAAGGCCTGTTTAACGAGATGGTAGCTACATGGCGCAGATCAATCACATGCCTTGGTTAACATCTTGTGACGAACGCAGACAGTACAAATTAATTTGCTAAAATGCAGGCTTTTGTTATGCAAGTCTAAAATACGCGGAAAATCGTGGATGATCGGTCCCTTTAAATGTCCACAGTCAAATTAAAACAATATTTCAGGTTCCTTGTTGCATTGATGAAGCCCGCCTTTGCTGCAATGTAATTGGCACAGGAGCCGTGAAAAGGGCGGGGTGACTGGAGGAGACAAACCAATGCAAATGCGGATCCGTGCTATTGACATTTCACAGAGAGCCAATGATGTGGACCAGGGAAGGAACACATTAAAGCCCGGAGTTTTGGTATAAATAAGCGAACTGGAAACGGATAGACACAGAAAACAACGGCCGGGCACCAGTAGGTGTAGTAGCAAGGAATACCTCTTGTGCAGTATTTGAAAAAAAAACGCATTTCCCCCCCCAAAAGTCTCCAAGATCTAAAAGGTTCCGAGATGAAAGCTGTCAGCCCGATCCGTTCGAGCAGGAAACAAAGCAGCGGCGACATTGCGCGGGGCCTGTCAGAGCAGAGCCTTGCAATCTCCAGAGGCAAAGCGCCGCTGGACGAGCCGCTTGGCCTGCTCTACAACATGAACGACTGTTACTCCAAACTGAAGGAGCTGGTGCCCAGCATCCCGCAGAACAAGAAAGTCAGCAAAATGGAAATCCTCCAGCATGTCATCGATTACATTCTGGATCTGCAGATCGCTTTGGACACGCACCCCTCTTCCATCGTTCTCCATCAAAGCCAGAACTCCCCCTCCAGAACGCCCCTGTCAGCACTCAACACAGACGTTGCCATCCTATCTTTACAGGTATTGTCTCCCGTACAGTCTCCCACTAAACGCATGCTGATGTTAGGTCGGCCACTTCAAATCTCTTAATATTGCGATGAAACTGCATTTTAAGTTTTGCAGAAAAAAATAACTCGGTTGCATTAGTTCATTTATCCTCGTGCTTGAATATGCTAATGCATCTCAGCCTCCGTTTTAATCGGTGGGGATTCACATTTTCTTTTGCTTTTTACTAGGCATCTGAATTCCCCAAACAGTTGTTGACGGACGACAGTAAGACGTTTTGTCGTTGATCAACTGGTAAGTGTAAATTCCCATTCTGTGCTTGTGCGTTGTGTATGTATGTTGCTGCTCGAACCAGTTTAGTTTTGATTTAGAAAACCACGATTAGAGAAACTATCGCTCAATTATAACACGTGAGGCGAGTCTCATAAATGAAGTAGATGCGATGGTGCCTTGTAGACATTTCTGCCGCTAACGTTATAAGAACGAGCTCTGATTTATTTTTTTAATCCATTTTGCAAAATGTCAGTGTTTTTTAGATAAATCTCCCTTGATCTAGTCTTCTAGTAGTCATAATTAGCCCTATACGTAAAGTCGTAACAACAATCTCTCAGTTACATTTGTCTTTAAATGCAATCCAACAAACAACTGCAGCCCCGGGTGGATGCACGTGAGTTTGTTTTAAGAGGCGCTTTTGTACAGTCCCGGCTTAGGGGCGGCTGGAGTCTTGCAAAGTGCTGTTTGTGCGGCTTCCTCTGTGGCGCCAGTCTGTCCGAAGGCCCAAGCTGTGTGTGTTTTGTTACTAACACGCCCCTCTTTCTATTCAATGTGTCGCAGGTGTTCGCACATCACGAGGCCTGAGCTGATGTAGCCCCTGGAGCGATCGCAGCCAAGTGACCCAACAACAATCATTGACTGAATGACTTTCTGAGTGATCCTCCAGCTCCCTTTCACCCGGTCTGATCGGTTATTTATAAACGGACTGAATGCCCTTTCTTCATTTGGAAGGGTCGCAGTTGTTTTTTTTTCCTAGTTTCATTATTAATATATCCCAGATGAGGGAAGCGCGCACATACACATACATACGCACAAACACACAAACACACACACACACACACACAAGGACTATCGCCGATGGAAGAAGACTTCATCTTGTGAAGGTGGAGCGTGGCCAGAAAGAGATCTATCTACTTGTTGATTTAAAAGAAACCATTTTGCCAGGTTTTGTTCTGGCAAAGAACTGGCGCTGAGTTTGTAAGATATACAACCTTGTGAACTCTGATCAGAGTATTGTGTATAGTAGCAGAGATGTGCATTTCTGCGACGTTGTAATGCTGTACTTAATTATGCTGAAACTTTTTATAAAAGTTAATATTGTAAATCGTACTTTTTATACAAAATAAATCGTTGCTTACTGAATGTGAAATTACTTCATTGCGCTTGGAGTATGTGAGAAACTGGTCTGTTGGATACCACAGCATCGCTTCTTTGAGTCATTAGTGTGCACACTATTCCTAGAAATTGGGTAAACATGGATCTGCGCTTGTAAGAATGTGCAGCCCAGACCAGCATGCCAATTGGTTCGATTCTAAAGGAAAAGCCAATACATTTGTGAGATGAGCTAAGCTGCTTTGCTTTTAAATTAGTTACTGGTTAATGCTCGTATTTTAGTCTTATTTTTTTTTTTTGTTAGGATGGACTTTCTGGTTACAATTACAAACGTTTTACAAATATCTGCAATTTTCTATGTACTTACCCAACGATGATGTCCTGACCTCTTTTTACACAAGCTAGTAGTTTCAAGTGAAAACTCATTAAGATTCCAAGAGACTGCACTTCATAACAAATGAGATCTAGATAAAGTGGGTTCAAGGCCGTTTCAAAATAAAGGCATTAGTTGACGATTACAAATTATCACAATTAACAGAGGAAAAATAAACCTTTATGTATCAACTTGTGTAATGCTTTATGCGTAATTTAATTATGTGTTTAAAATAATTATGCCCCCTGCGTTGAACTCGCTTCTGTTGATTGGAATCACGGCTTCTACTCGAGAACTTACAACTGCAGTATTGGGTCGCGCAGCTGTTAGTTAACCTGGGTTAGCCAGTTTCCCTGCTCCTTATTGCTGCAACTATTACTCTGAAAGAAACTTGCGAAATCTCACCTGTACGCAGAGACATTAACCTGAGTTTAAACGGGCGTGTGGGAGGCGTCAGCGAGTCTCGAGCTGTTGCCCTTTCCTGCCCTTGACAGCACCGCCCACACACACACGGAGACAGATGCTCATGGCTGTCTGCAGCCTCATTGCAATGCACTACACCGGCTTGGGAACGACCGCGTAGTTCTCACGGTGTTAAAGATGCTTTCACTGGAAAAACTCCCCAGGTCAGACCTCGATCTTGCATAACTGGGAAGTTCCCTGCCCGTTCCCCGCCGCCTCTAGTGCATCCGCTTTGGGAAAATATTGCCGCGCTGTTCACACTAGTTTGGTGCCCACACCACAGTCTTGACGCTGACCAGTGCACACAAGGCGAGGGACCCTCTCCGCCGAATTCCTGCACGGACAGGCAGAGGAGCTCGAGATATGTTGGTTTGCCACTTCAGCCGCGACCACATGGGTTGTGTTCAATATTGGGCAGCAGCCAAACAACATCCGCACGGTGTAATTGGGGACCGCCCATTCTTCATTTGCACTGTGCCTTTACCCTGACACGCCGGGGAGGAGGGGGGCGGAGACGGGACTCACCTACATACCTTCTGTCATATTTGTCTTCATCACACTCAAAAGGGCGGCGAATAAAGCTTGTCTGATCATACTTAGGACAAGGATATAAGCCTTCATTTTTTAAATTAAAAACCCCGTACATTCGGTGCATTTTCCCCGTTTTTGGTGCCGTTGGTGAGCAACCGACCGGCGAGCGTAAAGTTCCCGGGATCAGAACCGACCCGTGCAAAGTGATACTGACACTGCATCTCCCGCCCTTCATTGCGCCGGAACCCAAGCTAAATCACTCTTCAGCTGAAATCCACCACCATTTCTTTATATTCCAATAAGTTGTCATCTTTAGGAATCCATGTCTTCGTGCTCTGAAGTACTTCCCAAGTTCAGCAAATACAGCACGACTGCGGGAGGCTGCCCGGCGGGCGGGCGGCTGTTTAGTGGGAGCGCTGCGACCTCTGCCGGCGGCCAACCCCACCATCCAGCACTGGAACCACAGACAGCAGCAAAACGCAAGCGGCAAGGAGCGGGGTTTTGAGGCGAGATGATCGGAAGCTCGCCCGAATACGTCAGTTTGCCAGAGGGAGGGATGCAGAAGTGAAGTTACAAAGAGTTGAATCAGTAAATGAAGACGATTTTGGGTCTTTCTGATTTGGGGGTGTGTGTGGAAATGAGACGTGACAGGGCTGGGGAGATGAAGGGTTGGGGGAGAAAGCTATGGGATCAGTGAGCGGTGGGTTTATACTGAGGAGATCGCGAGTTAGGGGACTTGTAGAAACTAAAGAACCGCAGATGCTGGTTTGTACCAAAGATAGACACAAAGTGCTGGAGTAACTCAGCGAGTTCGGAGACCTGTTAGGCGTTTACAGCTCAGTTTAACCTGGTGAGCAGTCATTGCGGCGCTGGGTGTCAGTGACATGTGAAACATTGCATTTATAATTGAATTGAATTGAATTGAATCCTTTATTTGTCATTCAGACCTTTTGTCTGAACGAAATGTTGTTGCCTGCAGCCATACATGTAATAATAACAACACACAATAAACACAAATTAACATCCACCACAGTGAGTTCACCAAGCACCTCCTCACTGTGATGGAGGCAAAAGTCTTAGGGTTACTGTCTCTTCCCTCCTCTTCTCCCTCTGCGCTGAGGCGATACCCCACCGGGCAATGGTAAGTCAGTCCCGCGGTTCAAGCTCCGCGGCCCGGGGGTGGTCGAAGCTGCCGCCCTCCAGTCCAGCGGACGCAGCTGTTGCCACGGGAGCGCCGGAAAACAGGCACCAGCCTGAGACCCGCGAGCTCCCGACGATGTCGTCCACTGGCCCGCTGCCGAGCCCCGGATTCAGGTCGCCGCCGCCATAACGCCGCCCCAGCCGCCAGAGCACCGTCTCCGCCCCGCACCGGGCCGCCCACACGGGAGCGTCTCAGCCCCGCACCGGGCCGCCCCCACGGGAGCGCATTCCAGCCGAGAGCCGGGCCGCCCACACGGGAGCGCCTTCCAGCCGGGACCTAGGCCGCCCACACGGGAGCGCCTTCCAGCCGGGAGCCGGGCCGCCCACACGGGAGTGTCTCAGCCCCGCGCCGTCTGCCCTCACCAGAGCGCCGAGTCGTGCCGCTGCCTGAACGCCGCCGCAGCTCGAAGACGGCCAGCCTCGCGTTGGTAAGTCCTGGCTGGCTCTACCTCCGGAGCCTCGAGGTCGGTCGCAGGTTGGAGGCCGCCAGCTCCGCCATTAGGCCTCAGCTCAGGCGGGGGAAGAGAAGGGGGATACGACAAAAAAGTCGCATTCCCCCGAAGGGAGAGACAGAAAGCCCTGTTTCGGCCCCCCCCCCACACACATAACACAACCTAATAACCAAAAGTTTAACTGAACTAGACAAAAAAAACAACACAAAAAAAATAAAAACAGACAGACTGCAGGCGAGCCGCAGCCGTTTCACAGCGCCGCCACTTCCGGAATTATAAACCATCTATCTCGTACTCATGTCCCCAAAGGGGTTTTAAGTACCTCCGAAACATGTCAATATTTGTAATATTGGAGGTGTGGTAGCTGATATATAACAAGCTCACACAGAAAACAACGCTAAAATGACCAAGACCATGTTTTTATAAAGTTAATTACTTCTAAAGTGAACATGAGAAACTGGAGCAGGGATTGATTGAAGGGTAATCATTGACCAGATACTGAGGGAAAATCCCCGGTTTCTCTTCCATACACTGCAATGGGATTGAGAAAAGCAGCAGGGCCTCATCTCTGACTCCCTCAGTGTTGGCGTTGGATTTGAACCCAGAATATTCTGAATTAGAGAAAAGGGTGTTAACGAACATGAGACATGGAGCATAGATACGAGTTGTCTAATGCTACGAAACGCTGGACTTTACGTTACTGTCAGTGTTTGGGAATATAAAGTGGTTGATAGTTGAAAGTGGTTGACAGGGTCTTGGTGAGACCACACCTGGAGTATTGCATACAGTTTTGGTCTCCTAACCTGAGGAAGGACATTCTTGCCATAGAGGGAGTACAGAGAAGGTTCATCAGACTGATTCCTGGGATGTCAGGACTTTCATATGAAGAAAGACTGGATAGACTCGGCTTGTACTCGCTAGAATTTAGAAGATTGAGGGGGGATCTTATAGAAACTTACAAATTTCTTAAGGGGTTGGACAGGCTAGATGCAGGAAGATTGTTCCCGATGTTGCGGAAGTCCAGAACAAGGGCTCACAGTTTAAGGATAAAGGGGAAATCTTTCAGGACTGAGATGAGAAAATAATTTTTTACACAGAGAGTGGTGAATCTCTGGAATTCTCTGCCACAGAATGTAGTTGAGGCCAGTTCATTGGCTATATTTAAGAGGGAGTTAGATGTGGCCCTTGTGGCTAAAGGGATCAGGGGGTATGGAGAGAAAGCAGGTGCAGGATACTGAGTTGGATGATCAGCCATGATCATATTGAATGGCGGTGCAGGCTCGAAGGGCCGAATGGCCTATTCCTGCACCTATTTTCTATGTTTCTATGATAGGGCAGATAGACAGTGGGAACTGGTTAACGTGCATGTCAAAACCGGTTCAGTCACCGTGCAGAAGGTTGACATTGACAGACAATCAGTGGGTAGGAAAGAACTGCAGATGCTGGTTTAAATTGAAGGTAGACACAAAAATGGAGTAACTCAGCGGGACAGGCAGCATCTCTGGTGAGAAGGAATTGGTGGTTTTGGGTCAAGACCCTTCTTCAGACATTCATTGGGTATAGGGCGACAGTGGGAAAGTAGGGTTGAATCAGCCATGATCTTATGAAATGGAAGAACATACTCAAGGGGCTGAGTGGCCCCCTCCTGCGACTGTTTCTCATGTCACTTCATAAGTTCATAAGTTATAGGAGCAGAATGAGGCCATTCAGCCCATCAAGTCTACTCCACCATTCAACCATGGCTGATCTATCTATATTTTCCTTTCAACCCCTTTCTCTAGCCTTCTCCCCATAACCCCTGACCATAACCGCCCGTACTAATCAGACTTTATAAAGTACAGAGAGATCTTAGCAATAACTCTGCTGTGAGATTTAGAGGAGAGTAATGATATGCACTTCATTAGAAGAGACTTCACAGGAACATAAAGATGGGTGGTGATTTTGAACAAGGGAACAATGTAGGGAGTGGGGCAGAGTCCTAGCTGGGATTTGGTGACCAGAGCCATTCTACAACTGTTGCAGTTTGGATCAAATACATTGTGAAAACTACAGGCTGTCAGGGAGGCTTCACTAAGAAAGAATAATTATAGGTCATAAACCATGTCACTGTCAAAACCAGATGTTAATTGACTCATCCCCAGAGATGCAAACATATTTTGGAAATTCCAATACAATTACTATCACAATAAGTTTGTTAATTTAAGAAGATTTTGAAGTGGAGTTCAAAATATCAACGCCTTTGCAGATTCAATACATTCTTGTTTTTGTTCAATATATGACATTACGTTCTTATGCAATTACCACCTTTGTAATGTAACATTTTATGATATGCCATAGTTGAATTAAACAGCAAGGCAGTGCTGCCCACTGCTGACCAAAGATTGAATGGCAAGCACATCAGTTTGGAAGTGTTTTGATCATTCAGACAGATCATTCATATACATTTATATTGCTAGCTGAACTTGACTTGTATGTCTCTCCTATTTTTTTTAACATACATTCAGCCTAATTTCCTTGTTCTTTCCTTGTTGTGCTTGAATTTGTTCTTCAGATATTTATCCAAATCCTTTTTGAAAGTTACTTTTGTATCCACTTCTACTCCATTTGAGGTCATGAATTCCACAAGATATCAGAAGACTTGCTTGTAAAGTATCATAGTGCTGATGGATGTTTGCAGTAAAAATGAAGCAAAACTAAGTGAACAAACCAACCAGCTGGAGACCCAGTTTGGAGACCCAAATGTTTTCTTTCAAATGACACTCTAATTACTCCTAGGAAAATTCCTATTTTTCACAGGATCTACTCTTACCAATAATCTATCAATACTTATCAATGGTTATACATTTGAATATGCCCAGGAAGCTTTATGTACATATCTCACATAACCATTTGTAGGCATTAACACCATTCACTGGCTCCATGACACTCCTGGAGTAATTACTCCTGCAATCAATTTAAACCAGCAGGCATATGTGCCTGATTATCATATTTATTTGTATTTTGTATCTTTGTGTATTTCTTCGTAAGTGTATTCTGTGTAAGTGTATCCCGGTTTCATACAAGGTTGATATTTGTAGCGTTACAAGTTTAATGATGGGTTAGGATGTGGGTGTTTAGCATTTGTTAGAGTGAATTTGTAGTTTCCTTTATTTAGTAGATACTGGTAGCATAGGCGGTGAAAGCAGGTATTGAGGGGGATTGCTCTGGGACACCAGAACCAACTATTGAGTTTTTCCGAGGTATCGTGGGCCTAACTCAACAAAACACCAGTGAAGGGAGGTGCCCACTTGATAACCCCAATAATAGACATGATCAGTTATTTTTGTGTGCTTGTTAACATGTAGTTTCCTGATTATTGCATATAGCTATAGTCCTTAGCATAAGTTGGTACAATCGTTTAGATAGTACTTTGGCTTTGGGCTTGGGTTTCTAGGTTGAGGGCTTATCCTGGTGTTATAGCACAAGTACTTTGTGTTTTAATTGTAATTTAATTTGAAAAGGTCTTGCATTTACAATACACACCAAATAAAGGAACTTTCAAATTAGAAGCAAGAGGAGGTCACTTGCCCTTGGTGACAGCTCTACCAATTAATAAGATTACGGCAGATCTGATCGTAACCTTAGCTTCACTCCTTTCTTACCCATGGAGACCTTTTACCCTCGCTTATTAAATACTTATCCACCTCTGCCATAAATATATTGTGGGGAGTGTTGGTGAGAATGTGTGGATAATTTTAAAAAGTAGGATTAATGCAGCATTAGTGTAAATGGATGTGAATTTAATGGGCTGAAGTCCCTGCTGTATCTCTATGATATTCAACAGTTCTTTCTTAACAAAATGTGTTGAGATGCTGTACCAGAGACCAACAATTAGAATTTTAAAAACAAACTTTGCTTGACAATGCACTTACCTAAAGTTTACCTAAGCATGCAGGTACAGCAGGCAGAGAAGAAAGCAAATGACATGTTGGCCTTCATAGCAACAGCATTTGAGTATCGGAGCAAGGAGGTCCTACTGCAGTTATACCACACCTGGAGTATTGTGTGCAGTTTTGCTCTCCTAGTTTGAGGAAGGACATTCTTGATAGTGAGGGAGTTCAGCGTAGGTTTACCAGGTTAATTCCTGGGATGGCAGGACTGTCATATGATAAAATAATGGATTGACTGGACTTATATTCACTGGAAATTAGATAAGAGCGAATCTTATAGAAACATATAAAATTATTAAGGGATTGGACAGATTAGATGCAGGAAAAATGTTCCCGATGTTGGGGGAGTCTAGAACCAGGGGTCAGTTTAAGAATAAGGGGTAGGCCATTTAGGACTGAGATGAGGAAAAACCTTTTCACCCAGAGAGTTGTGAATCTGTGGAATTCTCTGCCACAGAAGGCAGTGGAGGCCAATTCACTGGATGTATTCAAGAGAGAGTTGGATGCGGCTCTTAGGGCTAACAGAATCAAGAATATGGGGAGAAAGCAGGAACGGGGTATTGATTCTGAATGATCAACCATGATCATATTGAATGGCGGTGCAGGCTCGAAGGGCCGAATAGCTTACTCCTGCACCTATTTTCTGTGTTTTTATGTTTCAATGTATTCGTGCTCTAGAATCAAACAAAACAATAATATTAAACTGCAACCCTTTAGGATTGAAAGTAAAGTTGCAGGATCTGCATTGGCCATTTGAGAAATGGGGAAAGCAAATTTAGGTATTTTAGAGGATGCGGCGGAAAGTAGGCAGTACAAATTGAAGACCTGAAGGATATAGAAAGAAAAGACAGCAAAGATTGACTGAGGGTGATGAAATATTTCAATTAAATATGTAATGTGATATGTTAATTATTGACCAAATATTGCTGCAAAGATGTTCATATCACAATGACTGCTATACAAGCAGCGATGTCTGTTGGACTGAGCTCAGCCAAATCAGCTTGATTATCTCCATCTGCCTGCCCCAAAAACATCAATATCATCTGAAGCTTTGTCCCAAAAAGAACAGTAAGAAAGCATTCCCTGTGGGAGCAATGATATCCCTGCTGAAATTCGAAAACTTGGAAATGAAGTGTTTCAGCTGTAAATCCACCATCTTGTTGTCCACATCAGGGAGGAGGGGGATATGCTAAGGGACTGCACACAGAGTCCACAATTAGTTCCTTGGTCTTACTGACATTGAGAGCCAGGTTGTTGTGTTGGCACCATTTGGTCAGTCGATCGATCTCACTTCTATACTCTTGACTCATTACTGTCTGAAATTCATCTAACAACGGTGGTGAAGTCAGCGAACCTGAAGATGGAGTTTGCACTATGTGGGGCTACATAGTCATGAGTATGTATGGAGTTCTAATGTTCTAAGTTTATCACATCAGCACATGAGATACAAATTCTCTGCCTAAAGCTAAAATCTACTCAGTGCAGATAACTTTTGTTGTCTCGTTGAAAATTCCATGCAATATTTTTCTTTAAAAAACAGGATCTAAATAATTGCCTGAAACAATGTGCAGGTTCTTCCCAGATTATGAATGCGATGGCACCCAAGTTTTATACAATCTGTAGATACGAGTGAGTATTTGAGAGACTGGCAGAATGAATTTACTGCTGAGTGCATCTTCTGCTATGTGCAAACTCGGTTTGAGTCCATATAAATGGTTAAAAGTAGAAACAAGGAACTGCCATTGCTGGTTTACAAAAGAAGACAGACTGCTGGAGTAGCTCAACAGGTCAGGCAGCAACTCAGAACATGGATAAGTGACATTTTGGGTTACAGTCCTTCTTCAGACTGCTTCAATACGAATAGTTGTCCTGGTTCAACCACACTTTCTTCTTGGTTAGCCTATGCTTTTATTTAAATATATTGCCAGGTGACTGCATTTTCGACTTGCAGATTGTTTGGGTTACGAACAATTCTCAGAAACAGAATCCTGTCTCCAGATCTCGGGAGCACCTGTACGGTAAGTCATTTAAAAGGGGGGGGGGGGGAAAGAAGGGAGGGAGAAGGAGTGGAGACACTTTAAATAAGCCAGACAACTTTTAATAAGCCAGAGATACACAGCTGTGAAGTTTGGCAGGCATTTAACATTACCAGTCGGTTATCTTTGGCTCTGAAAACTCGTGCTTACATTTTTTTTCCCCCAATGAGCCAATGAAAATGCCCGGTCAGCAAAGGCGATTAACTAAAACTACCTACGACTACCTCGATTACCCATAACTACATGGTGACCCCACTACAACTGCACCTTAAGTGTTAATTGTGTACAGATAATATCTATTAAAGGTTGTTGGCTTCTAGTTCCTAATGAACAATCAATCCTTCCAGTGTACGTTAATGGTACAGTGATGAATTAACAGACTAACTGTTTAATAAGAGAGTTTAAATCCTGCAATGGCAGCTGTAGAATATAAACTCTCAGTAATGGTATTTTGAAACCACCACAGATTCTGGCAAAAATCCATCTGGTTCACCAATGATCTTCAGGGAAGTCTGCTATTCGTACCCGTCTGACTTAAAATCTAATTTACTGTTATCCAAATTTGCCCAGCAAGTCCCTTGGTTGTATTAAAAGCTTTCTATGACTCTATTAACTCTATATTGGTAACTTTATAGTTAATTTACTGGAGAGCCAGAATAAACTTGACAAAAATATTATCACCATAACTATTTATTTCAACATATACACAAAAGACAATACTTTTTATAAGATCACATAAATACAAATCAGTATAGTAGGAAATTTTGACACTAAATAATGTAATATTAACATTTATTACTATATTGAAAATACAATATTTATTTAATAAACTTGACTGTCAAAAACACAAATCACAGACACTGCTCAACTGTGCAATACATCTAAAATCAAGATGTTTTATACAAGCAACACAAACACAAGGTATAACTGTAAAGCTAATTTTCATATACATTTGAAAAATACACATGGCAATAAATACTGACCACATTTACACTCAGCACTGACATTGAGAAATACCAGCCTTACAATCACAAAGTATTAATTTAGTTCAGAATCTCAATATTTTATGCACAAACAGTAAACAATACCACTGTAATACCAATACCACTACACATAATACTTTCTTGATACGATACATCTAATACTTGATTTGAGGTATGCTCTGACAAAACAGACTGGATGTGGAATGCCTAATGATGCAACAAATAAATTTCTATATCAAACTTGTGATTTTGACAGATCATCTTGCTTCTTTTACAGGATGCTCTCCCGTTCTTCTCCATAGGAATCACTGGGACCAACTACACGCAGCTCAGATGAGGTGGAGCTCTTTGTGTGCTTAATAAAATTTGAAGGAATTTTGGAAGCGAGGCACCGTTTTACACCTAGACCTCGTAGGTTGTCATTCTTGAATGAGGCTGCATACATGTCATTCTGGACTGGTACTTTGCTCATTGCTGAGCCTGGTGTGGGATGGACAACTCGAGATGCATTTTTTCCCAAGTGCTCAGGGTCACCGGCTGTTTCCAAAAATTCTTTTGTCTCGTCTTCATCTGCATTCTGCAGCCTGGAAGTATTGCTGTTGTTATTGAGGGTCTCTGTACTTGCGGTTCTATTCATGTTGGTTACATTAAATGCTTTTTGAGATACAGGCCAGTTTTCCTCAGGACTACTGGCTATCAGACTGCATTCAGAGGTTGAACCAGTGGGGCTCTTCTTATCCTCAGAACAAATGGACATTCGAGCAATACTTGGGTCTTGTAGACCACTGAGACTGTTGGGAATACCTCTCTTATCTTTGGATGGATCATCCTCCAATTCAATCAAATTTGTTTTCTCCAGCTGGCTGTCTTCCATTTCATCTCGGAGTGAGTGATTTGGTGTACTCTCATTGGATCTAACCCCAGAGTCTGATGAATCCTTTTTGTCAAGCATAGCATCAGAAAGATATTCGTTTGATTTGATCAGGGATTTGGCAGCAGCATTTTCATGATCAGTGGAATTCATCTGTTTTTCACTTTTCTCTTTTACTGTTCTGTCTTTAAGCAGTGGAGTATAATCTGCTTCTTCTTGATGGGATTCATCTTGTTCACTGGGTAATTTCTTATAATGTAAGCCCTTCATTGTTAAATCTGTTCCTTGGAAGATATTCACTCTATCTGAAGATTCTTTCCTAGAGAGCAGCTTAATTGTTGAAGGATCTGGCTTTTCATCTTCTTCGGTGATGGGATCCAATAATGATGCATCTGCTGTAGAAACAGTGGATGGTATAGAATCACTAACATCACTTACCGAAGACTTACCACCACGCGCAATGGTTTCCCTTTTACCTGCAAAGGATTTTTTGTCATCGTGTTGTTTCTGCTCTGCATCTTGTTCGGAACTTGTTTGAAAGGAAGTTGCCCCTTTCCCCATAAAAAACTGACCAGCACCGTGGGACATAGAGAGATTAGATTCATCAGTGATGGCAGCTGTGGAGTTGGATGGACCATCTAACTGTGCCATCTGGGCAATATATTCTTTGTAGGCATCTCTGTACTCAGCCTGCTGCTTATCAGTGAGCCTGGTAAGATCATTCGAAGATTCCAGAGAGTTGATGCTGGAAAGACTTGGTGTTCTTTGAGGCTGTCGTAAAGACAAAGAAAAGCTCATTACAAATTTTCATTAAATAGGGTAATAATCATATCAATGGAAAATCAATGTTTATTCTTACATTGTATGCAAGCAAATGCCAAATACTAGAAATTCATCCCATGAATTACAAACATGTAATCTACAAACAAATTTCAAATGCAGAGAAACCAGACAGGTGCTATTAAAATCTGTGTTTTGTAGACACAACCAAAGATAAATTTCCACCAGCTCACATTTTAAACTGTTTATACACTTTAGTTCCAGTCTCCATACTAATGCTGTACGCCTAATATCCATAAATCTATCGATCTTTGCCTTGTACATAGTCAGCGACTCACCCTCCACAACTTTCTTGGGCAGGGAATTCCAAAGATTATTATCCTCAAAGTGAAAACGTTTTTCCTTATCTCAGATCTGAATGGCCGACTCATTATTTTGAGACTATGATCCTCATTTCCATGTAACCCCAACTTGAGGTGGATACTTCAAATATATTTCCCATTCTTTTAAACTCTAAAAGCTGTTTAATAGCTTCTTGCAGGATAATACCCATCCCAACAGTTAATCTGACAACCCTTCACTATACTTCATGTGTTGCAAGTATATCCTTACTTGATTAGGAAGACCTGATGTGTGCACAATATTCTTGCAATTTCATCAGGTCATATTTAATGCCATAAGACTTTTTTGTACTCAGTTTTGCTGCATTAAATGCCAACGTATAATTTCCCACTATTATTGCTTCCAATACTTATATGTAATGATTATGGGTGCAAGGACATCAAGGGCCTCTGAACATCAACATTGTTTCATTATTCATCTTATACAAAGCACTCTACTTTTCAGTTTTATCCACGCAAGTGAATAACCTCTTACCTTCCACAATGTATTTTATTTGCCACAAACTCATTTGCCTTATGTCCCTATTTAACCTACTAGATGACTTTGCATCCACCTCGCAATCTCGCTGGCACTAAGTTTAGTTTGGCTCACAATGTACTTTATGCCTTTGTCTAAATCATTGATAGAGACTGTGAAAATATGGGGCCTAAACACCAATCCCAATAGTACCCCACCAGTCACAGCCTCCCAACCTAAAAATGATCCAGTAATTTCTATTTTGTTTGCCTTATAATAAATCCTTATTCATTTATTACCAGATAATCAACATGTGCCCTCATTTTGTTTAGTAACCTAAGTAGCACTTTATTGAAGGACTTCAAGAAGTTCAAATGTATGATGTCTATGGGTTCCCTGATGCCAATTCTACTGATTACAATCTCAACTTTTTAATTTAAATGATCAAATACGATTTTCCGTCCATAAATCCGTGTTGACTCTGGTCAATCCTGTTATTATTTTCTACATGCCCTGCTTACTATTTTTTAATGATGGATTCTAGTATTTTTCCAACTACCAATGTCAGACTACAGCAGCATACGGCATGTAGACTCAAACACACAAAACCAAATTGTATATAAATTACACATGAACATTTCCAAAAGACTGCAAAAAAATAAGATAGTGTAAAAATATATTTAGAATAAAAATGTCCATAGTAATGCAAGAGGTCTGTAGTGTTTTGTTGCCAAGGTAGGATTAGGGTGTGCAGGCTGGTTCAAGTATTTGATAGTTATAGGAAAATAGCTGTTCCTGAACCTAGTATTCTGGGACTTAAAGCTTCAACAGTGCATTTGGAAAGTATTCAGACCCCTTCACTTCTTCCACATTTTGTTACGTTACAGCCTTATTCTAAAATGGATTAGATTATTTTATTTTCCACCTCTACAGAGGAACTCTGGAGCTCTGTCAGAGTGACCATTGGGTTCTTGGTCACCTCCCTGACCAAGGCCCTTCTCCCCTGATTGCTTAGATTGGCCGGGCGGCCAGCTCTATGAAGAGTCCTGATGGTTCCAAAGTTCTTCCATTTAAGAAGGACGTAGGCCACTGTGCTCTTCGGGACCTGCAATGCTACAGAAATTGTTTTATACCCTTCCCCAGATCTGTGTCTTGACACAATCCTGTCTCGGAGGTCTACGGACAATTCCTTCGTCTTCATGGCTTGGTTTTTGCTCTGACATGCACTGTCAACTGTGGAACCTTATATAGACAGGTGTGTGCCTTTCCAAATCATGTACAATCAATTTAATTTACCACTGGTGGACTCCAATCAAGTTGTGGAAACCTCTCAAGGATAATCAATGAAAACATGATGAACCTAAGCTCAATTTTGAGTGTCATAGCAAAGGGTCTGAATACTTATGTAAATGTGATATTTCAATTATTTCTGTTAATTACTTAGCAAAAATTTCTAAACACCTGTTTTCACTTTTTTTATTATGGGGTATCGTGTGTAGATTGATGATAAAAAAAAATGACTTCAATCCATTCTTTAATAAGGCTGTAGCGTAACAAAATGCGGAAAATGTTAAGGGGTCTGATTACTTTCTGAATGCACTGTATGCTCCCTGCCTGATGATAGCAGTCAGAACAAAACAATTGCTTCTCCCTGATATTAGTGTTAGTGTCTTACGAATTTCAACTAATTCCTGTCAAACTAATCTTTGAGGCCACACATTCAGTTCTCCAATATTACTAATCCTATGCCAGTTTGTATGGACTCAAATAGGAATCCAGAAATTAATTACTTTGTGGTTTTCATTGTAATTTAGACCCTAGCTGCATTTTCTCCACCAGCAGTTCTCCCTTCTCCTCGGTTATTAGGATTTCTCCAAGTGTAAAGTGTTCAGCAGAAAAGTAAAAATTATCATCTCTAAGGATGTAGCATAGTAACAATGCGTTGATAGGTTATCAAAATATCTTACTGGGTGAAGGAAATTGCACCTCCAGAGGATAACTCAGCAATTTTTTTGGAACCCAAGCATGTGTTTCAAAACTTAAATGAGATTGTTCAAAATGTTGTTTTTCTGCCAATTTGCCAGGCTGTGCATTCTGAATAGGACATGAATAGGATGAAACCAGTACATTATAGCATAAAGTAAGATATTTAATCTTACTCCTTAGTGGGTGATCGAGCTATGATTCATGCAGCCTTCTTACAAGCTGCACAAAAGTATAACAACAGAATATTGAATTTGAGGAGTAGATTTGCTGACAACAAAAAAACTTTCAATTATTAGCAATTAAATATGTGCTACTGAATAAATTTTGGTTGCGGCTGAATTGAATACCCGCCATTAACTAAGGATTGGGGGGTGGCCTTACATGTTGCTCAATGCATCGCACCATTTGTGTTCATCTATAAACAATCTCCTATAATCAGGACTTAGACCAAACATTCGTAGGTTTGTCTCATAGCTTGTACACAAGGGTCTGCAATTCAACCACAATAGATTTGACAAGTTGGTGAAACTAGGAATGGGGCTTTGGTGGCCCACCAAGTCTTCAAGAATGGAAATGTGGGCTACTGCTCATGCCTCGCTATCAGAATCTCTTCATGCTTTGGGCCAGTGAGATGGGCCTCCACATTCAAAGTAGGCAAGTATGGGCATGTGATGACCACTGGAGGCAATTACACTCAGTAGACCCACACCACTAAGATCTGGCCCCAACAATACACCTCTGACCTATTAATTATTTGTTTGCATTTATAAAGTTGCACCTAAACTATACCATAAACCTAAACCATAGAAAATATGTGCAGGTGTAGGTCATTCGGCCCTTCAGGCCAGCACCGCCATTCAATATGATCATGCCTGATCATCCAGAATCAGTACCCCTTCCTGCTTTTACCCCCATATCCCTTGATTCCGTTAGCCCTAAGAGCTATACCTAACTCTCCCTTCAATACATCAAGCTATTCTTTTAAATATAACAGATTCCAATTTTTAGAAATTGACAGTTTCAAATGGGTATTTATCAACATCTTTAACAGTTAAAATGTATATACAATGTGGAGGTCCAATACACTTTTGTATGAAAGTAAATTGAAAATATCTGCTTTATAATATGTTACAATCATATACTTTGTATGTGCTGACATGAATGCTTTCAGATAGAACTAGCACATACATTAAACTTAGCTTGAATATATAACACATTTTAAGTTCATTCAAAATAGTAAATTATCCATTATGGTGACTCCAGTAATCAATTGGAAATTAATGTTAAGTGCTGTTGATAGTTTCTGGAATGTTATTCCTTTTTACATAATCAATAATTACTTATTATCTTTCTGGCAGCAGTTTTAGAAATAGAAGACCCAAAACACCATACTCAATGCTTTAATTCCAAACACCTGCTTTCACCACATTCTCTGATAGCGCAACTTAACAAAATCTTCCTGCCTTGGTCTCAAAAGTTCCAACTGCTTGAACAACTATTGCCTTTTGGGAAATAGAAATCTAACTCACTCATGTGAAAAACGTGCTTTCCTCTTTCATTCTTGATTTGCCCAAGTCTAATTTTGCCCCCTAATCTATGTTCCCCATACCCAGGAAATACCTTCTCAGTATCTACTCTATCGAATCATTTAATTAGCTAGGGATGACCATCCATCAACCGTAACATGGGAATATAGCTGAAGTTTATGTAATCAGTCCTCAGGATTTAACAGTCTCATGAAATTACACCAGATTCCAGGTCAATTGTATTCTCAACACGCTCAGATGCAGCAGTCCGTCTAAAGCTGAATTGGGCTGCGTACACCAAGTCAAAAGCAAAAAAAGGTGGAAACACTCGATAAGTTTGGATGGTCTGCGGACTGAGAAATATTTAACGTTTTGTATTGTCAGAACTGGGAAGGAAATACATGTTAGTTTTCTGGAGTTTAAAAAAAATAATTATTTTCTGTACACTGAATCATTTTACCTTACCTTTTCTCATTTAAGTCCACTTGCCTGTTTGTTTATTACTTAAGAAACAGGCCCTTTGGCCCACCGAGTTTGCACTGACCAACAATCACTCATACACTAGTTCTATCCTACACACTCGGGACAATTTACAGAATTCAATTAACCTACAACTTGCACGTCTTTGGAATGTGGGAGGAAACCAGATCACTCTGAGAAAACCTACCGATCACAGGGAGAATGTACAGACTCTATACAGAGCCCATAGCCAGGATCAAACCTGGGTCTCTGGCGCTGTAAGGCAGCAACTCTACTGCTGTGCCACTGTGCCGCCCAGATCTGTGTTTTATCTTTATAGCTGTGCTCTAGCTTTACTAAATGTAAGCACCCCTCCCAGCTTTTGTCATGAAGGAATCATTCTAATTGTATTTTATTAAACCAATGTAAATTTCTTCATATTTCTACACATAAAACTCTACCCACCACTCAGTTTTGCCGTGCCACTTTAACTGCTTTATGCCATTAGTATTAATCGAAGTATGCACGGCTTGAACGAGGATGCAGAGAGGCTTCAGGAGAATATGGATGCACTCAGTGAATGGGCAAAGGCACAATGTTGAAAATTTGAGATCATTTACTTTGGCAGGCAAAATAGAAAGGCATTGTACTTTTTTAAATGAACGGTGTTGCTGTTAAGAGTGACACGGATTTCCTTGTACATGAATCACGGCAAATGGAAAGACAAACAATTCGTTTGCATTTGAGTACAAGAGTAAACATGCTTCACTGTAATTATAGAGAGTCATGGTAAGATTCTGTTTGAGTATTGCCTGCAAGTTTGATCTCTATCCCCGAGGAAGGATAAGGGAGTGCCACAAAGGTGCAGCAGATTAATTTCTGGGATGGAAGGATTATCCTTTGATAAGTAAAGCAGAGTGGATCGGTACTCTCTGTAATTTACAAGATTGAGAGGTGAAAATCATTGTGTGGCTCTTAATAGTGTAGATGTTGGGATGATGTTTCCCCTGGTTGGGGTGTCAAGAACCAGGCATTAAGTCTCAGAATCGGCAATCGGTTATTCAAACTGGGATACTGGGATGAGAAAATCGGTCACCCAATGGATGGTGAATTTTTGGAGTTCTCTAATCAAGGGGTATTAAGGCTCAGTTGTTGAGTATATTCAGAATGGATATTGATACTTTTTGAATATTGAAAGCATCAAGGAGCCAAGGCACATGATCAGCTATAATCTTATCAAGTACAGGTCCATCACAGATTTTCCGGCACTCTTGGTACCAAAGCTTTGCCATATTATCCGTTTCCCCAGAACAACAGAGGTCACGTAATAATGATACAACAATACACCTCTGACCCATTAATTATACCCCTCCCGTGTCTTTAAAGTACCATGGACTGCTAGAAACGTAAATAAAACAAGTAGGTGGAGATTGGCTAGGCACCACATTTTCAGCGGGACTTCCAGGGGGGGTTTCAAGTGCACTCTCGTGATTTTGTCTGGATTAAAGGAGGTGCCAGATCACTAGTTGCTGGAAAATTGGGCATGGACCTGTAGTAACATAGACACAAAGGGCTCAACGGCCTACTACTGCTTCCGTATCTTATTTCTTATGCCATTTGCCTCTATATAGATTAACCCATATTAATCCAAGCAATTTATAATCTCCACTACACATATGTACATGCCACCCGTTACATGGTATTACGGTATTACACAGCTTTACACTAGCAAGGTCAGCTCTCTCTCTCTCTCTCTCTCTCTCTCTCTCACACAAGCCACGCTGAGCTGGATGAGAATGGCTGGCAATTTAAATGTTCCTGTTTGCTTATGGAATAAAGACTGATCTTTTACTATGTGTGTTAGTGTGAATCAATCGTAAACATGGTGTCAGAAGATTGAGCCACAACTCCGACTCTTTTGCCTGAATTTATTTTAGTTTTTTTTACAACAAACCATCGCTCTCTTAGGGGCACAAACCAAACCAGGATCTTTTTGTAAACCAGATCCTTTGGTGTTCGATAGCGAACTTGCCGAATGTTGGCGCATCTTCGAAGTGGAAGTAGAACATACCGATGCGGTAACACATGTTGTGACCCCGGCAGAGTCCATCAGAGACCCCACCTGCCTTCTCCGTAAGTTCAGAGACCTGTGCCAACTTCGCACCAAAGTTATCTTGGAGCGCCACAAGTTTTTTTCCCGTAGCCAACAAGAGGGCGAGACGGTCGAATCTTATATTGGAGCCCTGAAGAGCATTGCTGCAAGATGCCACTTCCAAGACCACGACGTCCTCATCCGCGGCAGACTTGTATATGGCATCCTGAATGACAAATTGAGAAATGAACTGCTCCGGGATGAGGAGCTTACACTAGATAAGGTTGAACCTGCCTGCCGGGTTGCAGAATATACTGACACCCATACCAAAGCCCTGGGACCGGGACCACACTCTGCCTACGATGTCCATGCCTTCTATATGGCCCCTCGACAACCGCCTACAGCCCCAGGGAGGGTAACCAACCCTCTGGTCCATAACTGTGGTAATTGCGGTGGCTCACACCCAAAACTTGCCACTACTGTAAAAAGAAAGGCCACTTTTTCCGGTGCTGCCGTGCTCGTGGCAACAGGGCCCAGCCACAACAATCTCTCAATGCGTCGAGCCCACGCTTTCACACGAGGCACTGACTGAAACAGCAGTTCCAGCAGAACCACGACCGCAGCACCTGCAAGAAGACAGCCAAAACATACATTCCTGTGTACCCGGCTCACCGACCACAAACAGTGATCCCATGACAACGCTCAGTATCAACAATACCAAAGTCGCTGCAAAGATAGATACCGGGGCAAGATGTAATGTCATGTCTTTATCAGACTTCCAAAGAATTCACGACAACGAAACTGTCATGAAAACAAACTCCAAGTTACATCCATTTGGTGGGGGGGAGTTGCAACCGGTTGGTAAGGTCACGTTACAATGCCATCTAGCGTCTGAAGCTTACAATCTGGATTTTTTCATAGTTGGAGGGGAAGTGCCCCTCCTTCTGGGCATTGATGTGTGCCGCGATATGAACTTGGTCTCTTTCGGCAAAACTGTGTACCAGCTGTCTACCTCTCAAAGTCCCACCCAACAACTACTTGAACAATACAAAGACCTTTTTGATAACCAGCTGGGCAAGCTTCCCACAGAATACAACATTGTAACCGATAAGGAAGTCATACCTGTCGTTCGTTCTCCACACTGAATCCCGCACGCAATGAAGGACCACGTCAAAGCTGAACTTGACAGAATGGAAACACTGGATGTGATAGCCCCTGTCAACGACCCCTCCTCCTGGGTCTCCACCATGGTCGCAGTAGTCAAGAAGAACAAAGACGAAATAAGGATTTGCATCAACCCTAAAGATTTAAACACTGCCATCAAACGACCAAACCACCCGATGCGGACGGTGGAAGAGGTCGCAGCCAGCCTGGGAAAAGCCCGTTTTCTCTGTCCTAGATGCAAATAACTCATTTTGGCAAATACCGCTAGACCATGCATCCTCCATGTTAACCACATTCGCAACGCTCTTCGGACACTACCGATTCTTACAAATGCCATTTGGCATTAATTCAGCCAGTGAAGTTTTCCAACGTACAATGGAACAACTCTTTACGGCTACCCATGCGACATAATCGTGGTCGACATCCTGATCGCCGAGCGCAACGCACAAGAACATGACTCAAACCTGAAGCAGGTCCTGGATCGTGCCAGAGAAGTAAATCTCAAACTCAACCCCCTCAAGTGCAGGTTTCGGGTCGACAAAGTGACTTTTATGGCCACGTGTTCACCAACAATGGACTCAGGCCAGACCCGTCTAAAACCATTGCCATCAACAAAATGTCAGCACCTACGGACGTGACAGCTCTACAACGATTTCTAGGCATGGTAAACTACCTGGGAAAATTCATCCCAAACTTCAGTGAGCTGTCAGACCCGCTGCGACAACTGACCCACAAGGATACACACTGGTCCTGGCACCAGCACCAGCAGAGGGCATTTGAAACCCTCAAACAACTAATGTCTTGCGCTCCAGCCCTCACATACTTCGATGCCGAGTTATCCGTCACCCTCACCTGTGATGCCTCCCAGTATGGACTGGGCGCCGCTTGCCTACAAGACGACAGGAAGGGTCCCAGACCAGTTGCCTATGCCTCCCGCACCATGACCGACACTGAACAGCGCTACGCTCAAATTGCGAAGGAGCTACTCGCAGTAACTTTTGCCTGCAAGAAATTAAAACACTTTATCTTTGGCAAACCGATCACGGTCGAAACCGATCACCAGCCCGTGGTCAGTATCCTCAGTAAACCGATTCACACGGCACCAGCGCGTTTACAACGCATGATGATGGAACTACAGAGGTGTGACATCAGACTAACCTACAAACGTGGTAAGGACATGCACTTAGCTGACACCCACTCACGGGCACCTAGCCCAACCTGCGAAAAACACATGTCTGATGGTGAGCATGAGGGGTACACGGTTATGATGGTCTCCTGCCTTCCATTCGTGGGCTTAGCTATCCTAGTGGCACAAACAGCTGCAGATGAAACGCTACAATCGCTGGCCACTTTCATCCGCCGCTGCTGGCCAGACAAACAGCACCAACTGCTGCAGGTTGTCCGCCCATTCTACCCTGTCCGCGATGAATTGGTCATTCAAGATGGCATTATAATGAAAGGACATAAGGCAGTTATCCCGATGTCTCTTCACAGCAAGTACTTCGATATTGTCCTTGGGGGCCATTCTGCTGCAAAAATAACCCTTCAACATGCAAAAGGTATGCTTTTATGGCCTGACATGGCAGACTACATTCTCGAGAAAGTTGCTGCCTGCCCGATTTGCAATTGCAATAGCCCCGCACCAACAGAAACAACCACTTCTCCTGCACCCCACACCGAACTTACCCTGGTCCACAGTAGCAGCCGACATCTTCGAGTGGCACGGCAAACAATACCTGGTTCTAGTCGATTCCTACTCAGGACGGTTCGAAATCGACTTGCTCAGCAGCCCGACCTCAGCCATGGTCATTCAAAAACTCACTCGCCACTTCTCTGTCCAAGGAGCACCCCTAAAGCTACTCTCAGACAACGGAACTCAATTCTCCAGTCAGCTCTTCAGGGATTTCGCGAAATGCTGGGAGCTTCACCACACCACCAGCAGCCCCAAGTACCCGCAGTCCAACGGCCTGGCCGAGCACGCGGTAAGAAGTGCAAAAGAACTAATGGAACGCTCACACAGGGCTGGCTCTGATCTACTCAACCCACGGAACATCGCCTGCGACCCAATCCTGGGATCTTCAGCCGAACGACTAATGTCACGGCAAACCCGCTCCAGCCTGCCTATGGCCAAGCAACTACTAGAACCACAAGTTCGTGCACCGTCAGTATTCCAATCCCAGCTCCAACGCCGCCGCGACATACAAAGAAAATACTACGATAAAACCAGTTCTCCGCTTCAACCGCTCAACAAGGGACAGGTCATCCGCTTACAGTCACTCCGAGGTTACGACAGCCTGGAAGTCATTCTGGGGTCAACCGCAGAGCCACGCTCGTACCTGGTCAGTATTAACAACGACATCTATCGGCGAACCCGCCAACACCTCCTCCCGGTTAATGAACCGGCACCTCCACGTCCTTACCCGGACCAGCCTGCTGGTCTTCCCTCACGCTCCGCGAACGCCACTCCAGCGATTCCTCTGCCGGTGCCAGCACCATCCCTGCCTTCCCCGGTGCCCCCATTTCCACCGGTGACTTCTCCGCGTTCACCCGATAAGGGACTTGCTCCCTCAGAGAAGGATGAGGCACGAGGGGTACTACCGTACACGTGCAGGTTGTGTCTGCAAGCCAAGCCCGTTGATTGGAAAATTCACCGGCTATACTTGAATTGTGCATGACCTTTCTTTTTTTAGGTGCCCACATATGCATGAGCATGTACACGTAAAATAATAAATACTCACACCTTATACTGGTGTTTTACAATATGCTCCACTAACCACTCTATATATGCTTTGCTTCTTTAAGAGGAAGGATGTAGATTAACCCTTATTAAATCATGCCATTTATAATCTCCACTACTCATATGTGCATGCTACCCTTTACATGGTATTATGGTACTACACAGCTTTACACAAGCAAGGTCAGCTCTCTCTCTCTCTCACACACAAGCCACGCTGAGCTGGATGAGAATGGCTGGCAGTTTAAATGTTCCTGTTTGCTTATGGAATAAAGACTGATATTTTACTATGTGTGTTAGTGTGGATCAATCGTAAACACGATAGGAAGACGATCTTGGGTGCAATTGATTACCAACCTGCAATCCAGAATTGGAGTGCCTTACTGGTTCTTCAACATCAACGCCTGTCAGCTCTTCAAAGCTGAAACTTAAGCTGAAAGTTTCCTGTGGACAATGTCCTTGAACTTCAGGGTTTCCTGCATAATCGCTGTTAGTTGCATGAAGGCTGGTGCGATCGGCTTGTGCTGGAACATTTTCACCGGCAGTTCGTATTTCCTCTTGAAGTACTTGAGTATCCAAATGCCGCATTTCAAACACCTTGAAAAAGATCAAAGAAATGGATACCAATTTATTATTTTCTTAATGAGATGCAATATATTTAATTACTAGGCAAAATCTGCTGTAGCAGCATTTTGGCTTAGTGAAGCAATTTCACTATTGGATGAGACAAAAAAGGTATGAACGAAAGCATGTTTTTGTCAATATAGATGGACTGCCACATCTTTTCATAAGTTCATAAGTGATAGTAGCAGATTTAGGCCACTCAGCCCATCAAGTTCTCTCCTCCATTCAATCATGGCTGATCTATCTCTTCCTCCTAACCCCATTCTCCTGCCTTCTCCCCATAACCCTTGATACCCGTACTAATCAAAAATGAATCTATCTCTGCCTTAAAAATGTCAAATGACAGCCTTCTGTGGCAAAGAATTCCACAGATTCGCCAACCTCTGACTAAAGAAATTCCTCCTCATCTCCTTCCTAAAGGAACGTCCTTTAATTCTGAAGACCTCTAGTCCTAGACTGTTCCATTAGTGGAAACATCCTATCCACATCCACTCTATTCAAGTCTTTCACTATTCGGTAAGTTTCAATTAGGTCCCACCTCATCCTTCTAAACTCCAGTGAGTACAGGCCCAGTGCCATCAAACGCTCATCATATGTTAACCCACTCATTCCTGGGATCATTCGTGTAAATCTCCTCAGGACCCTCTCCAGAGCCAGCGCACCCTTCCTCAGATATGGGGCCCAAAATTGCTCACAATACTCCAAATGCGGCCTGACCAGCGCCTTATACAGCCTCAACATAACATCCCTGTTTTTGTATTCTAGCTCTCTTGAAATAAATGTCAGCATTGCGTTTTCCATCCTTACTACTGATTCGACTTGCAAATTAACTTTTTGGGAGTCCTGCACCAGCACTCCCAAGTCTCTTTGCACATCCGATTTCTGGATTCTCTCCCCATTTAGAAAATAGTCTACACCATTATTTCTACTACCAAAATGCATGATTCCGCACTTTGCTACACTATATTCCATCTGCCACTTCTCTGCCCACTCTCCCAACCTATCCAAGTCTTTCTGTAGAGTCCTTGCTTTCTCTACACTACCTTCCCCTCCACCTATTTTTGTATCATCTGCAAACTTAGCCACAAATCCTTCAATCTCCTCATCCAAATCATTAATATACAACATGAAGAGTAGCGGGCCCAGCATCGAGCCCTGCAGAACTCATCACTGGCAGCCAACCAGAAAAAGCCCCCTTTATTGCCACTTTTGCCTTCTGCCATCCAGCCAACCTGCTTTCTATGCTAGTATGTGCCCTTTGATACCATGGGCTCTTATCTTCCTTAGCAGCCTCATATAGAAACATAGAAAATAGGTGCAGGAGTAGGCCATTCGGCCCTTCGAGCCTGCACCGCCATTCAATATGATCATGGCTGATCATCCAACTCAGTATCCTGTACCTGCCTTCTCTCCATACCCCCTGATCCCTTTAGCCACAAGGGCCACATCTCTCCCTGAATATGTGGCACTTCATCAAAGGCTTTCTGAAAATCTAGGTAAACAACAACCTAAACGACTATTAGTGCTATTTACTTCTTCAAAGAATTCCAGCAAATTTGTCAGGCATAATCTCCCCTTCACAAAACCATGCTGACTTCGGCCTATGTTATCATGAACTTCAGGGTGGCTAAGGTGAACGTTGGTCCATTGGAGGGTGAGACTGGAGAGTTGTTGGTGGGGAACATGGAAATGGCAAAGGCATTAAACGAGTATTTTGTATCAGTCTTCACCATAGAAGACACAAAAAATATTCCAACGCTGGATAAACAGGGGGCGGTAGGAATGGAGGAGCTAAATACTATTAAGATCACCAAGGAGGTGGTATTAGGGAAATTAATGAGACTGAAGGAGGATAAATCCCCTGGGCCTGATGGATTACATCCAAGGGTCTTGAGGGAGATAGCGGTGGGGATTGTGGATGCATTGGTGATAATTTTCCAAAACTCCCTGGAGGCAGGAACGGTTCCAGTGGATTGGAAAATGGCCAATGTAACACCTATATTTTAAAAAGGAAGTAAACAGAAGGCGGGTAACTATAGACCGGTTAGTCTAACATCGGTGGTGGGTAAAATGTTAGAGACAATTATTAAAGAAACACTAACGGGGCACTTGGATAAACATGACTTCATCGGACAGAACCAGCATGGTTTTGTGAAGGGGAAGTCCTGTTTAACGAATCTGCTCGAATTCTTTGAGGAAGTAACAACCCGGGTGGATAAAGGGGAACCGGTGGATGTGGTATACTTGGACTTCCAAAAGGCTTTTGACAAGGTGCCACATAAGAGACTATTGCTAAAAATAAAAAATTATGGGATTGGGGGTAATATATTAGCATGGGTAGAGGATTGGCTAACAAATAGGAAGCAGAGAGTGGGGATAAATGGTTCATACTCGGGATGGCAACCGGTAACTAGCGGGGTTCTGCAAGGGTCGGTGCTGGGACCCCAGTTGTTCACAATTTATATAAATGATTTGGAGGAGGGAACCAAGTGTAATATATCAAAATTTGCGGACGATACAAAAATGGGAGGAAAAGTAGGGGATGAGGAGGATAGGAAGAGTCTGCAAAAGGATATAGATAAGCTAGGTGAGTGGGCAACAACTTGGCAGATGAAATTTAATACTAATAAATGTGAAGTCATTCACTTTGGGAAAAAAAATGATAGGGCAAGTTATTTTCTAAATGAGGAGGAGCTGCGTTGTAATGCAACGCAAAGGGATCTAGGGGTATTAGTACATGAATCACTAAAAGTTAGTATGCAGGTGCAGCAAGCAATCAGGAAGGCCAATGGAGTTTTGGCCTTTATTGCTAGGGGGATTGAGTATAAAAACACGGAGGTCTTGCTGCAGCTGTACACAGTATTAGTGATACCACATTTGGAATACTGTGTACAGTTCTGGGGTCCATACTTAAGAAAGGATGTACTAGCCCTGGAGGCAGTGCAGCGAAGGTTTACAAGATTAATTCCTGCAATGAGGGGATTGACATATGAGGAAAGGTTAAGTAGGCTGGAACTCTACTCTTTGGAGTTTAGAAGAATGAGAGGCGATCTCATTGAAACATATAAGATCGTGAGGGGCCTTGATCGGGTGGATGCACCGAGGATATTCCCAATGATCGGGGAAACTAGAACTAGGGGACATTCTAAGTACTCCGTAAACCCATCCTTTATAATGGACTCTAAAATCTTACCAACCACCGGAGTCAGACTAACTGGCCTATAGTTTCCACTATTCTGCTGTGCTCACTTCTTGTGCAGCGGGTTAATATTGGCAATTTTCCAATCGTCTTGAACCACTCCTGTCTCCAGTGATTCTTGAAATATCACTATTAATCCCTCCACTGTCTCTAAAGTCTCCTCTTTGAGATCCCTAGGATGCAGTCTATCCAGTCCAGGTGACTTATCCACCTTCAGTCCTTTCAGCTTCCCAAGCACCTTCTCCTTAGTAATAGCCACGCCACTAACTTCCACCCCCTGACCCTCTTGAATTTCAGGCATTTTGCTGGCGTCTTCCACTGTGAAGAATGATGCAAAAAAGTTATTCAACTCCTCTGCCATTTCTTTATCCCCTATTATGACTACTCCTGCAAAATTTTCCAGCTGTATTTTTCTTACTTTTTCTATAACTGAATAAACTCTTGTTATCGTCTTTTATATTATTGGCCAGCTTACCTTCGATTTTCATCTTTTCTCCCCATATTGCCTTTTTAGTTACCTTCTGTTCTTTAAAAGCTTCCTAATCCTCTGGCTTCCCACTAATCTTTGCAATGTTATATGCCTTGTCTTTTAGTTTTACATTGCCCTTGACTTCCCTTGTGAGCCACGGTCACCACATTCTCCCCTTAGAATCTTTCTTCCTCTTTGGAATGAAAAGATCCTGAATCTTCCGAATTATTCCCAGAGATTCCTGCCATTGGTGTTCCACCGTCATTCCTGCTGGGGACCCTTTCCAGTCAACTTTGCCCAGCTCCTCCCTCATGCCCCTTTGCTCAGCCGTAATACCAACACATTTCATTTCATCTTCTCCCTCTATCATATTGTAGTCGCTACCCTCTAGTGGTTCCTTTACCTCGCGTTCCCTTATCAAATCCAGTTCATTACACAATTTTCCTCTGCTTATACAAAATATAGAGTAATGCATCATGAAAAGAGGCAATTGGGCCTCCAACTTTGGATCCATTTTGTCAAATTTCCCTGGATCCCAAGGCCTCAGCTTTTGGAACAGTTTTCCACAAGGGACCTGGTCAAAGGGTTTATTGAGGTCCACATAGACTACATTAATCACACTGTTCTTACTGACACACTTAGTCACCTCCTCAAAAAAATCAACCAAATTAGTCTGGCAGAACCTGTGATGATACCAGGTGTGAATGTGCTTTTACACAAAATTATTAACCTAAATTAAAAGTTATTAAAATTTACACATGAATTAATAGGCTTAAATATGGGAATATAATGTAATCAGTTTCAAATAGTTGTCAACATTGAAAAGACTTATCTTACCATATTTCTAAAAAGTTGCCAGTCACCAAAATTCATGCTTAGTTCTTTCTTTAGTTCATCCAGATTGCACTGAACTAATACTCTTCCATTAATGTTTGCCTGAAGAAACAAAAAGAACATTGCAATTGAAAATATGTAAATATTAGCAAAAATAATATTTTTAATTTAAAAGGAATCAAGGAAAATCAAAGGATCCCGGAGGGTCTAACCTCACTAAATTCAGTTAGTTTGTGAATGATGAACATTTACGTATCACTAAAACATCCAAATGTCTATTAAAGTTTACACAATAGTATGAAAACCTTTGTATAACAGACTCCATTGAGTGAGACGATATGTGATCAAACACTAATCTCTGACAAGCAGGAGAGTCACTCCACTGGAAGGTAACTTTAAAGTCATTGGACATTATGTGACTCCTACCTTTTTGATAGTGCAAATGTACTGAAGCATCATTGCTTGGTCAATTCCTTCCAATTGTCTAAGTCTTTCACAAATAGCATCCACATTCATTGAACTGAGTGGGGTTGTCGTACAGGCTGCTGCAATAGAACTGGCCACCTATTGTACAAGAAAACATTAAAATATGTGATTTAATAGCAGATAACCATGTCAACATATCTGATTATTTGGAAGAAATAAAACTGGAATCCATTAATGTACACTTAATTATTCCTAAGGCTACACTATCTTTATTATGCATTTGCATATGGGACGAAATCTGACATGAAAACTAAATCAGGAGGTGAAGTCTTCACAATGGCTCAGATGGTGAAACATGCTCCGAAGTTCAACATTGTATGCTGTCACATTCCAAAATAGTGAAACAGCTTCAATAGATAATTTTGAATAATTAAAAGAAAATGTTGAATTGCAATCACTGCTTACTTCAAATTTCTTAGCTAAATAATTTTAATTAAACCCTTTCATTACAAAATAATACTCAATTAACCCTAAACTAAAAAGAATAAAAAACATAGTTTTCATTTGTCTAAATTAATGAGCTGTTTGAGGGACAGTAAAATAAGAATATTAAAATTAATGTTTTAAACCTTAATGTCCCCAAATTTTAAATCTAGATTACGAATCCAAAAGCAGGTGTGTGGACAGTTTTCTTTGTTGGGATCCAACAGTTCTTTCTTTCAATTTTAACAGTCCCGAAAGAGTCCCAATGCTAAATGCATAAATTATTTTTTACGTGATTTAAATGATAAATGATTAGGCTCTCAAAAATAGCGGAGTCAGGGGATATGGGGAGAAGGCAGGAACGGGGTACTAATTGGGGATGATCAGCCATGATCACATTGAATGGCAGTGCTGGCTCGAAGGGCGAATGGCCTACTCCTGCACTTATTGTTTATTGATTTGCAGATGTAACCTTGTTCATACATGTAATAGACAGCACGAATCAGATATTGGGAAAATATGCACTGCTGCAGTATAATTCACTCTTCTGAAATCAGAATGAAATGTGCAAGGACATTTACAGTCCTGCTGAGTATTTCTAGGTGTTACCACTTCATTTCAGCTTTCTGATATATTTTGCTTTTGGATCATTGTACAAATGACCTATGATTCCTCAAAACAGATATTAGATGCTGAATGATGGAAAAATATTTAATTTCTCAGTGTTGACCTCCACTTGTCTTAATTGGCAAAAATAATATTAACTGTATCTTTGTAATTGTGAAAATGATGTTTCACAATCCCATGCTTTTACAGAGTTTGAAGGAAGGTAACATAGTTATAAACAATGTTTTTCAACAAATGACAAAAAAACGATATACAAATTCGGCATAACAGTTACACAATGCACAATTCCATCACTTCAAGTTCACTGCTACACTTACCTGTATCATCCATTTAAATGTCCAGCAATATTTGAAAGAACACTACACAGTTCTAGCCATCATTATGGCTAGACATTTGCAAAATGTCTATTTTGCAATATGCATACACACAAAGAAAACACTAGATTTTAAGGTCACCAAGCTCCAAGCAAATAAAAATAACGAGCCAATCTCATGCCAAAGCATATGGATAATATGTTAGTAAGCTATTTTTTCTTGACCAATGCACACACCAATATTCCTTTCCCAATTATTTTTCTCCAGTCATGCATGTATGCAGCCGAGAAATTAGTAGTTTGCTCTCTGCAATCGATATTGCTTGTGCTAGCACAACATGAAATAATAGCATCTAATCAAATCTCCTAATTTCCTGGATTCTTCCAAAGAAATTCTCTCATCAGCTCTAAGTAGAAAATTGTTCATGATCATGGTTTGAAATGTGGAAGGCGGCCTATATCTGCTAGACTGAGCTGTAATAATTATATTAAAATAACTTCAATATCACTTCAAGTAATATCAAATTACCCTTTGTCATCTTTGTATAACTTAGATAATAGAGGATTCTTAGAATGATATTGGTGTCTCTTTTTGAAAGGTTTACTACAATATGAAATGCATACTTCAGTAATGTGAAGATTTTATGTTTTACAGTAAATGTCTTCTGTTCAGTTTTTTTGATTAAAATACTGTTGTATATTAATAACATGTTGAAGTACTTAAAATAAAATCACATAACATGCAAAAGGTTTGTAAATCTGATCTGTAAGCAATCTTGGGATTAGTAAAGCAGCATAACACAAACTGTTAATAATTCAGCATAATTCAGCATGAATTATTTCACTCCAGGAGCAGACAGGGTTATTTTTGTACCTGCTTTAATTTAAGCTGCATAGGGGGAAAAACAGAGAAATATAAAATGAAATGAAAGACATCAGAGGAGAAGAAATGAAAGACAAACTAGAATGCTTTTCAGTTATTTTCTTTCTAATTAAGTCAAAGTGGAAGTTTCTACTTAATTTACAACTCATTTAGTAATGGCACACAGTGTCCTGCTTGCCAATCCCCCAAAACAACATGTTTTGGGGCCATATTTTAATACTTTTAAAGCACACAATGCACATCTCTTTAAATGAGGTAACAAAAACTAGTCAGTAAAGAAATGTCCCCTTTTCCAAAAACTAACAAAGGATACCAAAATATCATGCCATTTGTAAAAGAAAGTCTCTTTAACACCCAAGTTTACTTATGTACAGAAAAGAATAATGGCAAACATAAACTAAGAACAAAAATGCCTGGGATATTACAGAATTACTTGAGTGGTTACTTAAGTACTTAATTACTTTAAATACGAGTTTGGAATATATGCAGTTCAAAGAGCAAACATTCAAAATTTGTACAAATAATTTTATTTTGATAAATATGAATTTGAAGATTCGAAAATTAATTCATGCAGAATCTGTGTAATAATAACAGGATATAATTATTGACATTCTTGTATTTTATTTGTGAATGCAAATATCTCTGTCAGTCTTAAGTTATTACTTGCAACATATGAAAACATTGTTGCAACATTTACAGAGGGCCATTTAAAAAATTATAAAATGTCGATTTGTCAATGTATAAAAAAGGTTATTATTTACTGAAAAAAATTTGGGCAGACAAGAAAGTTAATTAACGTAAATGTAGTCCGAGGTCATGTATAATAGTGCACAAGATAGATCTTTAAAGGAAAGGAAAGTAGGGAATTTCCATTCTTCAATTCTTCATTTGACAATTCGAATCCCATTGGGGGCAAGTACCTAAGGTATGCTGTTATAATTGGTATTAAATCCAGATAGTATGTGAGATATTCTGTCATTTGGTCAAAGTAACATGCTAAATAAAAGGAGAAATGTCAAAAAGCAAAAGGAAAAATGTAAAGAATTCAGCCAGTTAATGGGTTTTCATAAAAATTAAAGCTTTGGGCATGATCTACAGAATTGTACATTCAATAGCAAAATATGACAGTATATTTAAATGGACAATTTTTAAGCACATGGTGTTTAAATAATGTGATTTAGGAATTTTCCTCCTTATTCAAACTTTCCAAAAGCAAGGGGTTTGTACCAAAGTACAACTACACAGGGGATAATGGCAGCTTTGTCATTTTGTCATTCTGTGGGGCCTAACGGTGTGAAACTGGATTGTGATTGCTGATTGACCATAATAGTTTATTTTGATCTTACCTCAAGATTCACATTTTTTTCAATATGCAAAATAGGAAGACATGCCCAGCAGGTCAGGCTGGGCACATTCTCCACTCCCAGAGATAAAACTAAAACAAAACAAATAAGCTGAACCAATATCACAGATGGATACGCAGAAGGAGGCAGATGGACAACTGATATGGACAGAAATCAAGTAACCTGCAGTTATAGAATTCAACAATGAGTTCAACAATGTGCCCAGGCAAAAAAAATAAGGAGGTGTTCCTCAAGTTTGTGTTCCTCTCACTCTCGAGCCATCCTCATGTGTGATGGATGGGTAATGGAATTGTACACCCACAATAAAGATGAAACTTTTGGGGCCAGGGAATTGGAAACGGTCAAAGTGGCAGAGAGTATCTGAAATGTCATGGATATAAATAGGAAGCAACTGGGCCAGAGGAGAAAGGATTTATCAAGGTAGGAAGAAATAAGTTTGCTGGCGCAACAAACAGCAGACTGAAGCAATGGATCTGTCAAAACAATCCTGCTTGTGGACTGTGGGCAGGAGATAGAGGCAGGCTGTGTGGGGCAGGGACACTACAAGGTTGGAAGCTGTGGAGGGAAGATCTACTAAGGAAATGAGATGCATGAATATCTGGGTAACCATGGCCTGATTTTCAATGGCAGGATCGTGATCCAAAAGGAGAAACTTGATGGAGTCTGAATGCAAGCATTTTGGCCTCTGCATGATAGAGGTTAGTTAGCCTGACCACAACAGAACCACGCTTGTAGGTGAGTTTCATGACAATATCACGATTGGTTCTTAGTGAATGTAGTGTTGCAAGTTCAAAAATGTTAAGGTCAGAGCACTCTTAGGAAGTGGAAAGGTCAAGATGGTCAGTGTTGCACTGGCTACATAAAGACACAATTTCTAACTAAAAGAAAAGTCAGAAAAAGAAATGTGTAAGGGATATTGACAACATTTCAAAAGTCTAAAACAATTATACTATGAAAGGAAATGTGGTAAGAATATGGGAGTGAACACATGCCACATCTTAATATTACTACTGAATCGGAAATTGGTTCTTGATTATTAACAAAAGCAAAGTAAAAATAAATAAGGACTCGAATTGCAGTGAATAGATGGTTTCCATCCCGGGGGTTAGAAGGTAAGTGAGAGCATTTATAATGTTTTTGATCTCCCAGAAGGTCTCTCAATTTAGGAACCATTCCTTTAATAATAATGATAATGGATGGGATTTATATAGCGCCTTTCTAATACTCAAGGCGCTTTACATCGCATTATTCATTCACTCCTCAGTCACACTCGGTGGTGGTGAGCTACTTCTGTAGCCACAGCTGCCCTGGGGCAGACTGACGGAAGCGTGGCTGCCATTCTGCGCCTAAGGCCCCTCCGACCACCACCAATCACTCACACACATTCACACACAGGCAAAGGTGGGTGAAGTGTCTTGCCCAAGGACACAACGACAGTATGCACTCCAAGCGGGATTCGAACCGGCTACCTTCCGGTCGCCAGCCGAACACTTAGCCCATTGTGCCATCTGTCGTCCCGATCAGAGCACTGCAGAGTACAACCCAGAAATTAGGCAGTGTTATAATGCATGTTCATCAAATATCTGTAGACAGGAAATTACAATATATGATAATTAGAGATATAATTATTTATATCTAGAATACCATGAAAAATTAAACTGCTCAAGGAACGAACATGAATTGTCAGAGATATTCAGCTAGCTATCATGTTATATGGGCAGAGGTTGTAACAAAATCACCTGCCTCCCCCCACATTTTAACACATCACAGTAGGTATAACGCGGTTGTTGGAAACATGCGTAAAAGGTATAGTGCATGCTTCCAACAGCCGACCCGCAAAAGGAAAGTTCAGAGGTATGAATGGGCATATCACCATTGATAGGATATCTGGGTCAAAAAGATGAGAGATTAAAATGAGAAAAAGGCTATGGTAATCTGACATCCATGTCTACATTTTCTAAATGTAGTAGTACTGAATTTGCTGCTCGTGACGGCCTGCTCCCACACAGAACGCAAAGTCACAGATTTCCCTGATGTGAAAATTACTGAAATTATGAAAACTTCACCTGTTTACAAACCATTTGTACTTAATGGACCCAGAAAAAGTTACTTATTGGTAATGAAGTGTTAAAAAACATATAGAGCTATAATTATAACTTAGCAATAGGGAATGTAACAGCCAATCCGCACACAAGATCTCAGATTTTTGAAAGAATTTGGGGAGAATAACAGGCACTAGTTATTGCTGAAAATAGATCATTAAACTCCAGTGAGGCTTTGCAGAACTGATAAAAGTAAATATGGGGTCCTATTCAGTGACAAATTGACTGATGCAACAAAAGGCCCATTAGGTTAAAGTCTCCTCACCACTTATGGAGATGTTAACACTGGTGATCTGCCAATATTTGTGCTGTGGATTTTGTTAGAGATATGTGCAGATGATAATATTAATGTCCATAAAACCAGCTCTTATTGCTATGAGACCATACCTGCAGAACAAGGAACCATACAAGCTGGCTCATTTCTGTTCTGTAGCTGGATGCCTTGAGAAAGTTGTCAAATAATTAAATCTTTCCAGAAAATGTAACAGAAAGTGCTGGTGGTAAGAACAGAGGGAAACCTTTGGGAAAATAGTCGAAACGCAACAGAACATGGTATTCCTGGTATATTTGGTTACTCATTTGATTGTAAATGCAAAGGCCAAAGTGTCACCTTTGACAATTGTGCATCCAGTACAACTTGGATTTTAAAAAGCAATTGCTAAAGATAGACACAAAAAGCTGGAGTATCTCAGCGGACAGGCAGCATCTCTGGAGAGAAGGAATGGGTGACGTTTCGGGTCGAGACCCTTCTTCAGACTTAGGGATAAGGGAAATGAGAGATATAGACGATGATGTGGAGATATAAAGAACAATTAAAAAAGTAACAATGATAAAGGAAACACGCCATTGTTAGCCGTTTGTTGGGTGAAAACGAGAAGCTAGTGCGACTTGGGTGGGGGAGGGATAGAGAGAGAGGGAATGCCAGGGCTACCTGAAGTGAAATAATCAGTAATGGAGGGGAAAAGAAAGTTACCTTTTAATCTATCTAACCATTCAAATTACGTCAAAGTTGAAGGTACGAGGGAGAATGAGGCAGTAAATAACAAGTAAGAGATTTTCCAATCAGCATGTACCAATATCAATACAATCAGAGAGTTAAGAGTCTGGGCTGCTAAAGCACACTGGTCTTCACTGACCCTTTCTTATTTAAGCACATGGTCTCTACCCAGACATTTAAGCCCACAAAAATCTTGGTTGACACTACAGTGCTACACACCACCATCATCTTTCAAATGAGATATTAAACAGAGGATTCATCCAGTCTTGGGTGGACTTAAGATGTCACATTGCACCATTTTGAAATACTATTGCTGAAACGCCTATTTCACTCTCCATAGATGCTCCCTGATCAGGTATATCAAGATGTTCTGTTTTTCAACCTTCAAGTTGTATAATATGTTTGCCATATTTACTCCCAACATCCCCTGAAATAGACAGTGGCACTCCACGACTGTCGTCCATTTGCAATCTAGTGTCTGAGTGTGGCTGGAATAAAAGCAGTTGGACTCTTTCATGAGGTGTTGGACTTCCATGTCTATTCAGGTGCCCAGGAGAAGTGATTTATATTATCAGTGGACCATGAATTACTGCTCTCGAGATTGTGAGCTAGCTTCCCACAAATAAAGATTAATTTCATGTTTTTATGTAGATACAAAAAGGTCATCAAGCATTTCTCAATAGCATTGGGTTCATGGGGGGTGGGGGGGAGATAGAGGTCTATTAGAGCAACAGTTTCATGTAGGCTTAAATCTTCAATCCGGTCAGTTTGCCTGTGTGTACATTTCTAAGCACATCAAACATCTCTAATTTCTTGCTGACCATCTAAAGGTTCTCATTAAACCAATTATGCCTGCAAGGTATTTGACCATTAATGTTTTTGACTACAACTTCAGATTTGGTGCACTAAAGTACCTGTATACAAAACATTAAAAGTTGCTGACCTTCAATGGTTTATGTGTGCCTTATTTTTTTGGTAAGGTAATTCGCTATTTCCAGCCCTCTATCCTAACACAGACCTTGACTTTTATTCTCTGCAATTCACCCAGTCCCTCTCCACAGTTGAAATGTTGTTTGATTTTGAACTTTCGGCAGTTCTGATGAAAGTTCATAAACCCAAAATATTTTTGTTTCAAACATGTTGCAAACATGCTGAGTATTTTGCCATTTTCTATTTTATAATCCATACCAGGTACCAATTAATGAACTGGAATGTTCAAATTAAATTCTTAGTGGGTAATAATTAGCTAATAAGTATTAGGACATCATAGTATTTTCATCCAGAAGTTGGTTTTAAAAATGTCTAGTTCTACGAACAAATCTGATGCAATTCAAAAATGGTTCAAAGACTAGTTAGCTACATTATGGTCAACACCGCAACCATGTAAATCACACCAGACATCAGAGAAAACAAAATGAAAATGTTGTTCAAAATGGCTTTTTTTCTAAGTGGTTAAATATCATCACAGTGGATGAAGCAATAATATGCTACAACTCCACACCACATGACTACTCATTACCAGTGAGGTGTCAGTGGGGGAAGGAAGCCCCTCATCAGCAGCCTCCTCGATCACCTCCTGACAAGAAGAAAATCACAATTTTGGGTAACCATATAAATACACTGAGAGAAAATAAATGTACACCTTTAACAGCACCTCATAACTCATCAAAATTATACCCTGGTCAGAAAACTGAGTAATTCTATTCCACACACCCTTGCAATTGCATGTTTATGCAATATGTTAAATGAAATGATAAAAATTATCCTGTAACAATTACATTTACAGATGGTATATTGTGCATCAAAATAATCTTCACAAATGAAGGAAAAGCTCAAGTTCTAACTCAAACTATGAAGTGATCAAAATGACATTGTGGTGCTCATGCAGTCTGATTTAGTTGGAATCTTAAGCCCCTGTCCCACTTGGGCGACCTCCACCGCGACCTCTGGCGACCTTAAGCGATTTTTTTTTTAAATCAAGGTCGCGGTGACCTACGGCCTCCTACGACCTTCCACGACTATATGTACGACCTCCTACGACCTTCCACGACTATATGTACGACCTCCTACGACTATGTTGAAGACCTTCCTCGACTAAGAAGAAGACCTACTTCGACCTCCTTCGACTATGTTGAAGACTGTCTTCGACCATGTACGTTTTACTCGAGGATGGTCTCTGGCAAATTTGTCCGTGAATGAGCACGACCCCCTTCGACCTCAGAGGACCACACCGAAAACCAACAACGACCAGTGACGAGTGTCTACAGCTCAAATGATCACCTGATAAAATGATGTCATACGACATTTTTCTATCACTAAAAAATGCCTCCCATGATTTTTTTTAAAATCATTCTGAACCATGCAAGCAAGGAAGGAACTAGTTTGGAGGATGTTAGTAAACTACTGCTGTTTGCAGTAGCCCTTTTGCTTCAGCAGCCTTTTAAGAAAGGCAGAAGGAGAAGAGCAAGGGTGAAGAGGAAGCACAAGCACAGGTCTCAATGGGTGAATGGAGATGATGTGATGGACTGTCCCAGTTCCCCAGATGACTGGAAGAGAGTAGCGCTGGGCTTTGACAAAAGATGAAACTTTAAGCACACATGTGGGGCGGTGGATGGCAAGTATGCCATTCTTGTCCCTGTACCCCTCATTTTCCTTTTCATACAGGATGGCATTCTGCTGGAACCATTCCTCAAGGTCCCCCTCCTGCTGCCTGGTGAAGGTGTAGGGCATAACCTTCCTCCAGCCCTCCCTCACCACCAATGGGGCATCTGCCTCTGATGCTGTGTCAGACACAGGAGAACTGGCTGCTTTGCTGCCTTCAAATGAGGCAGTGAAGGATGGGGTGGTGGTGGGGACATATACTACCACCCTGGTCTCCTCCTTCAGGGGTCTCGCATGCAAGACTACCTCCTCCTACACTATCACCTCCTGTGGCATCACCCCCTGCCACTCCTCCTCTTGGGTGGGCAACATCTGCAAGGCAGGTTTTTTTTAGGGTTGTGCCCTCCACCTGCACTGCTGCATTTTTGGTGCCATCTCTAAAACACAAGTCTCTGCTCCAAAAAACTCTCCAGCTATGAATGAACATGCCTTGGAGTGAAAGAGGTGACTTTCTGCTTTTTAAATTACCTTTTCTTTTCTACTGACCTTTTTTCACCCCGGAGCTATTACCTTCGACCACCTACGACTAGCATCACGACCTACTACGACCGGCTTCGACTAGACTTACGACTAAAAAATATCGATTTTTCCCACGGCGACCTATTTTTAGTCGCGATCAATTTTTAACATTTTGAAAAATACGCCGCGACCTAGCTGAAGCCTCAACTACGCGGAGGCCACTCTCGACCATGAAGGAGAGTGACGAAGACCTCCTACGCCCTCGTGACGACCTTGCCGTGACTATGGCTCGCGGGCAAACTCGCCAGAGGTCGTGATGGAGGTCACCCAAGTGGGACAGCGGCTTTAGCATCTTAAAATTATGTTTGTTTCTAACCATTGAAAATGAAAGTTTGGTGGTAACACCTAGCCTCATGATTCTTTTTATTCAATTTGTATATTTCATACAAATTGCATTATTCTTGTTTCATAAGTAATAACAATAGTCCAATTACATGAGCTGGATGCACTTGGAATGTTAGTTTACAATTGTGACAAAGGAATACATCAAACCATAAACAAAAAGTTCAGCAATATTTCCGATCGTCCATTTCAGATTTTTAACAGACACAATTCTGATACTTTGAGCAAGAAATCTAAAGTTAAAAAAAAATCAGCCATGCTATTGTCTTCTAATAAAGATGACATTTTTTGAAATGGATCAGCTTCAGCAGAATAATACATTTTGTCAGGATTCACAAGAATAAAATCTGAAAAAGATTACATGTAAACGTAAAATACATGAGGCCGGTGAATAAATTCAATGGCGCAAAGCAAGCTGGTATTGCAAGGGTACTATTCTAAAAGGAATGAATGATCTCAGCAATAATTTTGATACAGATACTTTGTAAACATTTAGTACTACCATACAGATCTATGGTATACCTCGCAAAGGTTTTGTAATAAATTTAAATGCTTTACAAAACATATCCCACATTTTTGTGCTACAGTATTTTTTTTTTATTTATGCAATACTTACTAGATTACTGTTCTGTTCTCTTGACAGATTGGATTTAGTTGATGAACATGAGGTGGGATGCTGCAAACTGCCAAAGTATTGCCTTGGCAGGTAACAAATATGAGGGGCAAAATATGGCTATGGAAAAGGAACAGGAAAATCAAATGAACAACAAAAGGAAAAAAAAAAAAAACACATGGCAAGAAATAGCTGATTTTCAATTGTAGAATATAATTACTTCCCAGATCTTACTTCACAATGAATTAAACTTAAAACAAGAGCAAAACAAGTAACGCATGGTTATCAATTAAAAGTGAAGGGATGGCAATGTGGAATGTTGGTGTCAAGAGAGTCAATTTTAAAATCTATAGCCACTCTAGATCTAGTCCAATTAAATAACAGAGCAGAGTTTACTTACCCGGTTATAAAATGGGTGCTGTTGGCCCACCATGCCACTATACAAGCTGCTAGGATGCTGTGGTGACATTACATTACCATTGAATGAGGTGGAAGAGGAGCAGACTGATGGTGCCTGGCTAAACACAGCCCGAGGTGGAGCTTCCTGCAAAGGTAGTGAAGGGAAAGGAATTCCTGTGATATTCACTGTCGACATTTGGTCCCTGGCTGCTCGAATATCTGCAGGCATAAAGGAAATGCATGCTCAAAGACTCAATATATAAATAAAGCAATTGTTCGCATATATATTTTCAAAGAAAAAAAATCACCAAGACATTTTACTGTTTTGTATCCTCGGTAAATTACACGTCACTTTCTAACTGCAGCATTCATGATGTATTGACTTTAATTAGTAAGGATAGCGATCTCATTCTAATTTTGAAATACCCGTTTACAACTGAATTTTATTAAACTTGTAGTTTTAAACTACAGTGATAGAAGATGGTAAACAGTAGCCTTAATTCTCCCAGGTCATTAGCTAACCAGATAGAAATCATTATTTAAAGATAGATAACTCAAAATTAAGGGTACCCAAGAAATAAAAATCTGTGGGACTAGCATCCAAAGAGTGTGAATTTTAGTCTGTAAAGGACTTCATTTCTGTTAGGGTGATACCAACAGACTTAAACAAAATAATTGCATGACAGAGCAATTGACATGTTGCAACATGTAGTAGTCGATGGAGACCATTAGGACCTATGGCAACTATATCTTAAGTGTTTACAGTTCGTAGATATTTAGCTCAAAATTAATTATCCGGAGTTATATTGCGATATAAGAAGGATGGTATGAATCCCCTAATACTTTGTTCCAGGTTATATTCGTATTCCTTAGATCAAATAGGGTATGGATGGACTGAAAGGTGCGACTATGAACGAGGTGGGTATGATGATCCAGGAAGCTTTAGCCCTTGCACTTGCCCAGCAGGTATGAGGTATTTCAGCCTACTTGCGCAAAATTTGAAATGGCAGGGTGGATGACAACAGAATTATATTAAAGCAAGCCATTTTTATGCAGTGATAAGGAAAGGAAACGCAGAATATGAAAATAGGTTGGAGAGAAACATAAATACAGATTGCAGGTTGAGTCTATTACAAATAGAAAAATTATAATGGGGAATAAGAAATTGGCAAACCGATATACCCGTCAAAGATTTTGCTTGCTGGCATATTAAATACACTAACCTGCAATAATCTCCCGCAGTTTGGGATCCAAATTCACGGTGCATGGTAAAAATGTTTTGACATCCTGAGCTGAAAGAATTGGCATTCTCGAAGACAGGAAAACTTCAAAGCTACGAATATCACTGTCAATTTCAAGAAGTGGCTCCACATCTTTGGTAGTTGGTATGTTTTTGGAAATTCTTAATATAAATCACAGGAAATATTATTGCATAAAATTAAAAAAATGAACTGCTTCTGCTATTACCACAAACAAGAACAGAATACTTTATGTTCAAAGCAATTACCAAAAATATTGTGTGTGTCTACATGGTGGTACTTTCAAAGGAGCAAATAAAAATATTTAAACTAAATTGAAACGAAAAAATAATTGTCCAAATACTTCAATAATGTAACTTTCATAAATAAATGGACAATATTAAATGTATATGAGCATGATAGATTAAAAAAAAAGTTTCCTTATGAAACATTGAGAACTAAATGGCATCTTTACAATTGATCCATAAACATAAAATTATTTTTTGAACCATTGGCCATGTTAAAAAAAAAAATCATACTGCAAGTAAAAACAGAATTGATAGCATCTTTGCTGTGATGGATGAAAGGAAAGATATTAGAGCAAAATATACAATTATTATATTATATTATATTATAAAAGATTGTTTAGTCTATTCACAACTGAAAAAGTTCCTGGAGCTGGTATTTTTACTTAAACTTTTTCCACAATCTGAAAACTTCTATCCCCTTCTTAATATGGAGTTATCCAAGTAATTAAATCTTGAAGCCATTACTTGTTCAAATATAATAACCAATTCAGCTATATTATTTAATAAATATGGCGATATTAAAGAAACAAAGCTTTGGAGGGGCCATATCACAGTTAGCCACCAAAGTTGTCTTTGAGAGTTGTAGATGTAGCTCAGTCCATCACACAGAAAAGACTTAGCACCACCGACTCCATCTATACTTCTCGCTGCCTCAGAAAAGCAGCCAACGTAATCAAAGACTTGTCCCATCTCTAAGAAAATCTTAAAAATAGGTAACTATATATCAAGGCAAATGCATTAGAAATAGGGAATTAATTTTAATTAACTGGTTACATTTGTTGCATACCTTTCATAAATGCTTTTCAAGGTGTGATGATCTGGAACACTTTCTGTCTCTTCCAGGTATAGAATAAGCCAAGAGGTCCTATATGGCCATTGTTCTGTGAGATTTATCCAAGAGGCAAGGCGATCCCAGTTGAAACTAATTTGGTTTGCTCTCAGTAAACGCCCTTTAATAAAATGTAATTAAATCTTTGAAAGGATTTGCAAAAAACATCTAGTCAGAAACAAGCTTATTATTTAAAATTAAAATTCAAACAAACTTGTAGGGAAACATTTGAGATGGTAATGTAGGTTCTAAACGACCAGAAAGTAATACATTATAAATGTATACAATTTCATGGCAAAATGTTCAATTCTACAAACATTTTTCTCCTTACTTTTCCATATTCAGGTTATTTTTTAAATGTAAACTGAAGCAAACAACAGCAAGTACTGTCCCACAGTTATCTGGACGGCACATCCTCCTACCCTGCCTCTTGCTGAGACGCTATCCCCTACTTAATTTCTCCGTCTCCACTGCACCTGCTCCAAAGATGAGGATTTCCGTTCTAGGACATTCAAAATGTCCTCTATCTTTGGCAAATGTGATTTTCCCCCTGCTGGCATAGATGGGTCCATCATCCCCGTCTCATGTAGTTCTGCTCTTGGAGCCGCTCCCCCAGAAAGAACAAGGATAGAGCAAATGGTTCTATCCTTTCACCCCACCAGCCAACACAGCATGACAAAAATTGTAAATATGCATTTATGCAAATCAAACATGCATTATCACCTATTTTTTCAATGTAAAAACTGACTATAATTTGGGGAAATCATAATTAAGGCATGCAATAGTCTTAAATGTATGGAACTTGCCCAGATTTCTATTAAATTGCTGTTGAAATGGTCAATAAATGTAAAGAACATTGCATTTTCACCAGCAATAATAAGCAAATTGGAGGGTTTCAAATTCCAAGAATTAATACAAGACAATAATGTGAGCAGAAGATAATCAGAGAAGAATAAATTGTAGTAACATTCAATATATTTATTTTAGTTCAACCATAAGTTTTGTATGTTGTTATCGTTCTAGGCTTGTTAATTCCATTGTGTTTTTATTCATTGTGGGGAAAAAAAGTCAATTAATAAATGTTTAAATAGTTGGAGTGTGATGATCCACACACATACAGGACATAACCACAGTAAGGTAATCAAGAAAGAAAGAAAGAAATGAATTACCATGAAATATGGAATTATCATAACTGCAAAGCAACAATCCTGTGAAAGATTTCATAGTATGTCTAACTCTTTCACTACTCCATCTCATTGGGCACTTGTAGTCAAGTCAAGTCAAGAGAGTTTATTGTCATGTGTCCCAGATAGGACAATGAAATTCTTGCATTGCTGCAGCACAACAGGATATTGTAGTCATAAATACAGATCAGATCAGTGTGTGCATATACCATAGAATATATATATATACACACATCACTAAACGGATAAAGTGCAATAGGCTGTTATAGTTCATAGGTACACAAAAATGCTGGAGAAACTCAGCGGGTGCAGCAGCATCTATGGAGTGAAGGAGATAGGCAACGTTTCGGGCCGAAACCCTTCTTCAGACTGATTGGGAGTGGGGGGAGGCGGGGAGAAGAAAGGAAAAAGGAGGAGGAGGAGCCCGAGGGCTGAGGGAGGAAGGAAGGGGAGGAGATAGTTCATAGTTCGTTTGAAGTTGTGTTTAAAAGCCTGATGGCTGTGGGGAAATCTGAAAGCTGAGGAGTACTGCCATCCCAACTACAGAACTAAATATTAATATGCAATTAGTGCAAAGATCACTAAATAATAATGTAGTGTCAGAAAGCAACAACCAATTAAGTACCTGTCTTAAAATAATTATATAACGTTAGCACATAGTGGACATAATCACAAAGGATTACTGAATATGTTACAAAGAAACGGCGTATATGTTTGAATTAAATTTGCTCCTTACCTGTTACTGAGACAATGTTGAGCAATCGCCTCATGGTTTGTGGACTAATGTCACTGAACCAGTCTTCAGTAACCAACAGCTTTGATAGATCAAAAGACATTTGCCTTGTAACCTGACGCTGCATCTGCCGTCGACGATATGTATCCTGTCAATATAGAGACCGTTCAAATTTTTCTTTATTGGAATATTGCCATAGGATCTTTATTCCCACCTGAGCTACTAGATGATAGCTCCTTTTTTAGGAGTTTAAGTTTAATAACCCCTTGTGAAAACAGCACCACTGCTACACAGTGCTGGAAGATTACTGCATTTGTCACGCTAGAATTTCTAAGAAACGTAACGTGTTTTTCTGTATAAGTTTCTACTTTAAAAGATTTCCATGTGCTATTTCTGTTGAAATGATGACATACTAAATCGACTCTTCAACCACAAAATAGTATCCCTGACTGGATTATTTCTTTCTTTTCTCGATGTGGCACTTGAAGGCTTATGACTTTCAGCCAACCCAGTGTTCAATTTACTACTGAAATCATACAATGAATAAATTAAAACCTCAGCATGAACGCAACAGATGAAAGAAAATCTGGATGTAAAACTGTTTCTTACCTTTCGATTCAGTGCTGTTTTACTACCATGTTTGGTTAATTCCCCTAGGCTGTGCTGTGAAAGTTTTCGATCATTATCTTCATGCCAACCTGCAATAAATAAATAAAGCCTGTTGAAACTTCAAAACTCCTCAGAGGCTGGAATAGCTGTTGGAATAGCCAATAATGTACGTATATTTTTTGTAAGTGGTACAACTCTTACTTGTGTAATCTGAGTTTCCCACATCTCCATTAGATGGCACTGCTGCATAAACCTTCTTTGCACTAAGCCCACGACTGTTAAGATACACGGGCAGATGGACTATATTCCGCATATAGTCATGCCCATTTATGTTCGAGTCTCTTAAAACACTGTTCAGGTTTTGATTGATTGCTTTTATGATGATATGGGGGTCACTGGCAAAAATGGCAATGAATGGACCTTTTGAAAACAGAACACGCACCTAGAAGAAAAATTGGCAAGATTAATCTTGAGTAATAATATTTTACAAATACATGCCTGCAGTGCATGCCTATATTTTACAAATACATACATACAGTGCATGCCTATAACAAGATAATTTGAAACATTATCAAACTACCACTTAACTTCCTCTATAATAACAACAGCAGGTCCATTGTCCGATATATTTAATTCTGAGCAACCAACCTCTTTAAAACAATTTTACATTTGCCGAGAACTATCTTCCTTCTTTGCCCCTTTGCTCTATCTATTGTACTTGGGTTTGACTTGAGTGTAGTTATGTATAGTATTATCTAATCAGGTTGGATAGCTTACAAAACAAAGCTTTTCATTGTACCTCAGTACACGTGACATAATATATCCAAACCAAATGTTTCAACCACCTTCAAAAAATAGTTGGTGATTAAGATTCTCTCCAGCAGATCTATCCATAATTTTTCTTGCCCTATTACCTACTTTTGCTTTAAACCATCATCTGCTTTGGTAAATCACTTATTGGCAGTGGACAGGTTGCCTTTCCCATTGTCATCTTTCCTTTCAGGGCAGAACTTTATGATTTTTGGAAAGCTAACACTCATATTTTGGAGTCAAAAATCAGCTCTCAAGAGTTCAAACCAGGACATGCAAATCTGCATACTTATTACATAGTAAAATCAAATGCCAAACATCAAGTAAGACAGAAAGATGGTGGAGATTATAAAAGCTATTTTTGGAAATCTCAAATTAATAAAATTTTAATAATTTAGACTTAACTCTTGCATAAATAGATTTGGAGTGCCAGAGTCATTTGGCAGTGATTAGCAAGATATGGTTCAATTTGCTCATATTTAAAATGGATAACCTTATTATTTTCTGGAATGTCCAGTAAACAACTAGTAGAGTTAAGGGGCTGTCCCACTTGGGCGACCTAATCTGCGAGTTTAGAAGAGTGTCTTCGACCAAACTCTCAGCATGGTGGACACGTGGTCCTAGGAGGTCCTATGAGGTTGCTGGAACTCTCCTTCATGCTCGAGAGAAGTTCCCGAATACTCGGGGCCTCAGCTAGGTCGCAGAAAAAATTTCAGCATGTTGAAAAATATTCCGCGAGTAAAATTTGGTCGGCATGGTTCTTTTTGACTCATAGTGCAGTGGAGTGGGGTCGCTATTTAGTTACAGACAGTCAAGGGCAGCCGTAGGCAATCTCCTTCGCTGACCGGGCATTTTGATTGGCTCATTGGAGTTTTCGGGACCAAGGAAAACCTACCGGTAGGTTAAATACCCGCTAAACTTTAGTATGCTTCTTAAAAGTGTCTCCACTCCTTCTCCCCCTTTCTCTCCTTCTCCCCCCCCCCCTTCTCTCCTCTCCTCTTCTCTCTCCCCCCCTCCGCACTCTCTAAAGGACTTACCGTACACTGTAGCAGCCATTTACCTTCCTCTTCATCGCGTTCCCCCACTTTCCCTGGCCCTCGCCTTTGCTGTGTCAGTGTGTGTGTGTGTGTGTGTGTGTGTGTGTGTGTGTGTGTGTGTGTGTGTGTGTGTGTGTGTGTGTGTGTGTGTGTGTGTGTGTGTGTGTGTGTGTGTGTGTGTGTGTGCGCGCGGTCGGTCGATCCAGCTCGAGGCTTTCCAGGCGAGTGTCCTCGAGCTTGAAAGTTGAAGACACTCTTCTTAACTCGCGGATTAGGTCGCACAAGTGGGACAGCCCCTTACCCAAATTTCACAAAGTTGCAGGTATGTATTTATGAATACTCAGTCTCTGAGTGAGCAGTGTAATGAAACCTATGGAATGCCAGGAAAAGAAAGGACAACAACTTCCTGAATTTTACATTCAAAAATGCACTTAACAATGTCAGAAAGTTGCTGCCTAATTTAATCAAAATAACAATTAATTCTAATAAAGCCACATAATTATATTTACTACAAAACTTAGGGGTTTAGGTTAACCAATGCAGATACACCAAAATTCTATGCAAGCTTATTTGGAAAGATTATAACATGAAGAAAAAAATGAAGATAAAACAAGTTTATATAATAAAGGAGAGTAGCTTATTAATAAGGAACATTTACATTTAGTTTGCAACAACAGATATCACACAATTTAATTTAGAAAATATTGCATAGGGTTGCCAGTGCAAACAGTACTCTTCGCATAATATGATCCAAGGAAGAATGCATCATTATCCTGAATTGTTTCTGTTGATTAATTCATTCGTGAATTGTTTTGTTAAAATACAGGTGGTTTTAATTACTTACCGTGTCAAGCATTTGGAGGACTTTATCTTGTTCACATGCATCTAATCCATCTATAACAACCACAAGTCGCGTTTGATTCTGAGTAAAGCCATCAATCGACTTGGCCATCCGGGCCATAAGTTCCACTTCATTCTTTAGAACCTTTCAAAGTAAACACAATGTTTTTGCCACCAAAAAAGGCTTCCATTTTATTTGAGCTCTTAGCATGAAATAAATTATTTCATTGATTTATATAGAAAACAGAAATAAAATTAAATTAAAATTACACATCTGCTCAAAGTTGATCCATATATTGACCACACAAGAATAAAGTTATATATTTGATTTCTGTCATTCTTCTATCCATTCACAAGATGATGTTTTGACCATGAAACTTAATCTTTCCCTTGGCAGTCTTCCATAACATCTCTTATTTGAGTAATCTTAATGCCGGAGTTTAGACAGGGTGCCAAATGACTGAGGCTGCAGTGCACGGCAAACAACCCTTATCAAGTTTTCATTTAACATATTCTGGCAAAGGTCAACGACTAACCAGGACTGGAGTTTGCTTACATTTCCAAACTTCATTCAAGAGCACTGTTGTTTTTCTACTGTTAACTTTTTGAGGCCCCTCCAAACAGATAAAATAATTGGCACAGGCATGAGCCAAGCCAGAGGTCATTGATTAAAATAAAGCTGTTAATTAATGGGCTGCATTGAAACCTTCAACAATATGTCAAAAAATAACAAAAGAGGTAAAGGATAATGTTAAATTGTAAAGTAAGATAAACCAAGTGGTAGACAGAGAACTGAAGTTTGCAGGATCAGCAACTGAAGAATAACATGCTGATAAGGGAGAAAATGAGAGACATTTTGCATTTACAAAACAAACAGAAATAGTCTCTACGGATAAATCTTAAGGAAGAGGATGGCTAAGATAAATGTAGGTGAAGACTTCTAATAAGCGAGGATAGCAAATTAATGAACAAAGATATCTTGAATAAATATTTTGCATCAGTCTTCACTGCAGGAGGGTCTGAAGAAGGGTCTCGATCCGAAACGTCGCCAATCCCTTCTCTCCATAGATGCTGCCTTACCCACTGAGTTTCTCCAGCATTTTTTTTGTCTACCTTCACTGTAGGAGGTATTGTTAATATCACCAAGATATCAGGCAGGTTACTCTCAGCAACCTGGTGGAACTAACAAAAATCAGTCTGAAGAAGGGTCTCAACCTAAAATGTCACCCATTCCTTCTATCCAGAGATGCTGTGTGTTCCGCTGAGTTACTCCAGCATTTTGTATCTATCTTCTAACAAAAATCCAATTACAAGTGAAAAAGTATTGCAGTGACTCACTGAAGGGGTGGGGAGGGGCTAAAGATGGACAAGTCTCCAGGACTCAATGGACTGCTTTTAAAGGTTTAAACAAAGTAGCTGCAGAAAAAGTGGATCCATTCATTGAAAACATTCTGAACTCGCTATACTTCACTTGAGTACCAGAACATTGTAAAACAGCAAATGAGACTTCCTTGTTCAAAACAGGAAAAAGGCGGACGGCAGGGAACTACAGGCCAGTTGTTCAACACCTATTATTGACACAATGCTACAGTCAATAATCAAAGAAGAAGCAATTAATCATTTAGGAATATAATTAAACCCAGTCAACATGTTTCTGTGAAAAGTTAATTATGTTGGACAAATTTGCTTGAATTCTTTGAAGTGGTAACCTGGAGAGTTGATAGAAGGTAACCTGCAAATACATTGCCAAAGGGCATTTGACAAGGTGCCACACAAAAGGCTGGTGCATAAATTAAAAGTTTAACAACAATGGAGGTATGTTAAAATGTATTAAAAATTGGTTGTCTCATGTAAAACAGAGTTGGAATAAATAGGTATTTTGCAGAGCAGGAGTAAACTTGTGTAATGCAGCAGGGATCAGCACTTGGCCCACAACTGGTCACGATTTAAATTAATGACCTGAAGGTACCCGAGTTATGTCCTCGAGTAAATCAAAATGAGACACTTACAAACGCTATCCTGCACAGTAACATCTCGGAATTAATAATTTAATCAAACCATCAAGACATTTGTTATTAGAATCACAAGTTCATAAGTCATAGGGGCAGAATTAGACAATTCTCCCCATTGAGTCTACTCTGCCATTCAATCATGGCTGATCTATCATTCCTTCTCAACCCCATTCTCCTATCTTCTCCCTGTAACTGTTGACACCCCTACTGATCAAGAACCTGTCAATCTCTGCTTTAGAAATATCCAATGACTTTGCCTCCACAGCTGTCTGTGGCAATGAATTCCACAGATTCACTACTCTCCGACTAAATAAATTCCTCCTCATCTCCTTTCTAAGGGTATGTACTGAGGCCATGCCCTCTGATCCTAGACTCTCCCACTGATGGAAACATCCTCTCAACGTCCACTCTATCCAGGCCTTTTACTTTTTAGTAAGTTTCAATTAGATACCCCCCTCATCCTTCTAAACTCCAGTGAGTACAGGCCCAGTGCCGTCAAACGCTCATCACATGTTAACCCAATCATCCTTGGGTTCATTCTCGTAAATCTCCTCTGGACCCTCTCCAACACCAGCACATCCCTCCTCGGATAAGGGGTCCAAAACTGCTCACAATACTCCAAATACAGTTTGGCCAGAGCCTTATAAAGCCCCAGCATTAATCCCTGCTTTTATATTTTATGAAATTAATGCAAACTAATCTTTTGGGAATCCTGCACCAGCACTCTCATGTCCCAGCCCCTCCAATTTCCGAATCCTTTCCCCATTTAGACAATAGAATCATCACCATTTTGAATTATCACCATCTACATACAAATAGCTCAAAATAAATCTCTTGTTAGGGTGACAATAATAAATAAAACAAATTTAAAATCAATATTATGCATTCATATTCCAACAGCCTAAATGTTATTATTTTCACTTTATGGATGCAAAATACTTACTTTCATAAAACCTTCAGGCTTTAATTTGTGAAGTTTCGAAGCTGCAAGTAAAACACGCTTTCTCTGAGAGTGAAGGACAGAATCTAGCACCTGCCACCATGTGTGGCAGTTCAGAACTAGAGCCAGACCAATGATGCAAACAATAGATATCAGAATGGCATTAACTGTCAGCTGCTCCTCATCTGCCTTGAAAACAGCCAGCAGTAAGACACCGGCAATAAAGCAGCTCATGATAAAAATAAAGATGACAAATGATGGAATACAACAGGTCTTCTTCCATTTCTTCACTCCCTTTTTTCCTGAAAAAATACAAACCACCATTAAAGTTACTGCTCCTTTTAAATGCAGAAAATATACACAGCAAAGAAAACAACATTTAGTTCATTTCATAATTTATCAACATTTATTAATTTTGCATTTGTGGTCAATTAAATGCTCTGAACAGCTCTTGTTCCCTTCAGGACAGATATCATCACTGGAAGCAGTTCAGAGAAGGGTTAAGTAGGTTGTTCCTAAGTATGGAGGGATTGTCTTTTGATGAATTCAGTGATAGATTGGGTCTGTGCTCAGAGTTTAGAAGTTGAAGGCAATCTTATTTCCTTATGATATAGATGAGGCCCATTTAGTCAGGAACTAATCTGGGTGAGCAGGTGAAGAATTGTTGAGTGAATGGGACATCGGAGGATGCTGGCCAGGAGTTCGCTGGGATAGTTAACAGTAGAAAACAAAAGCTAAGTCTGAGGGTTCCAGCAACGATGAGCTGAGGTAAGTGGGAAAGTTGAGGATGTTATAGAGGCGGTAATATTCAATGCTGACTTGTCCAAAGCTCATCAAGATCAAATATGATTGTTAGTAACAATCTTGTTTCAGTTGGCAAGATTTTGATAGTAGATTCATACCTTGTGTATCTTCAGTCTTGAAGACTCTGAAAAGTCTTGATGCCAGAAAACCAAACTCTTTTTCACAAGCATCTGAAAGAGTTGCAATCATCTCAGCCATCGATGTTTCCCCGCCAACACTGGACAATCTGTTGTAATCTGTAAAAAGAAACCTTTTAAACAGAAAAGAAGAGGTTAAAGTAAATGAAACATATTAAATCATCCAGGACAATGTTTTTTTCTATTTGAATGTTTTTAAACAGACTTATTTGACTGGAAAATTAGAATCGGGTGAAAAGAGTACAGCAATAAAGTTAGCCAAATGATAATGATATAGATGTTTCTGGACAATAAAACAATTTAGCATAAGTAGAAACAAGGAACTGAGGATGCTGGATTATACTAAATTTTAAATAACCTCTACTCATACTCCCCTCCCACCTTCCTCGACCCTAGTCATTTTACCAGTTCCTCAGGTCTCGTATTGTTTTCCTCTTGAGAAACACCTTCCAGAGACAACAACGGGCTTTTAACATACTTAGAAAAATAATTTATGGCCAGCCCAGAATGGTCCTGTGCTTTTTTTGCCTCCAGCTCTTCACCTCCCCTCCACCCCCACCCCCTACTTTCACTGAGGAAGGGTCGATACCCGAAACATCACTTCCTTTTCTCCAGTGATGCTGCCTCACCTGCTGATTTACTGCAGCACTTTGTGCCTAATTTAGCCAATTTATCTGGTTCCTTAATTACTGTTCAAAACCATAGGGATTTCAGTAATCTTATACCCATGAAGTCTAAAGCTCTCTCCTTAATCACATTCAGAACAAAATAATTAATCAGCAATAGTAGCCTAACATAAGACTTTATTCATATCACAAGGTGGATAGGTTCAAATGAAATTATGTCCAATTGATGTGAAATAATTTATAAATAATAAAGTTGGAAGATGTGAGCGGTATTGGCCCATTTCCTTACTCTAATTCCTGTTCTCATGCATTTAGATATAATTATGCATTTAATTGTATTCAAATAAATGAAAATCAAATAACTGCAGATGTTAAAAAGCTGAAATATAAGCAGAAAACATTGGAAACACTTAGCAGTTCTGACAAGGGACCCAAGGGCCCCGGACCCAAAACATAAACTAATTTTCTTTCCACAGATGTTACCAGACCTGCTGCATGTTTCCAGTATTTTCTGCTTTTATTTCAAATTTAACATAACTTTTTGCTTTATGCTAATAACCTATCCAAGAATATGAGAATTAACTTAAAATGTCCTTGATGTAGTGATTTTCCTTCAAATGAAAAGCTAACTGCTTTTCGTTGTCTCTGTACTGTCCTGTACACTGCACAATGACAATAAAGTTTGAATCTGAATCTGAATCTGAATTTGAATGAAATGTGGAGAGTAAACAAAGAGCAAATAAACTACTAAAAATAGTTTGAAAATTTTATAAAACATTCAAGACAAAGATGATAAAAATCAATATCAAGTAGAGTGAACATTGATTTGTACCTGACAGGTAAGGCTCTGGAAGTTTGTTCCGGTAGTTCTGGTGGATTTACAAACATTAATTTAAGCAGCAGCTCCAGGTAGCTAATTTGTTGAGCAAGTTTGGCACTCAATACCCAGGCCCAATTCCAATTTTCTCCTTCTTGCCGACCGCCAAAGTAAATAATTGCTTTGAACATTAAAAAGTAAAAAAATTTACTAACCAAGAAAGATGACAATAATCTAAATTATAGAGCAATGTTAACAGTTGAGGTGTAATAGTATAACATATCCATGAAAATATTAAATACATTAATATTGTTACCAAACAGTAATATTGTTATCAAACAGTTTTTAGAAAATAAGTACTTCCTTCAGCTTTTTTGAAAAAAATTCAATCGAAGGTTGCCGCTTGCAGATAATGTTTATAGAATTACAAAGATTGGAATGATGCATCATAGATGGAGGAGGAATAGGTTGTATATTAATTGACAGTTTGTCTTAATTAAGTAGATGAGAAAGGACCAGATGTGACAACTTTCTGTGTCTGATTTCGCATAGATGCTACTTTTCTGATCTCTGGAACATATATTCATAGGGTCGTAAAATCCATTTTGGAGTGAACAGGATACATTTCTTATACAGAGACCACTTTATGAAATATATGTCAGCATAGAATTCTTAAATTCTACTATGTTCTGTGTGCTGAAGCAAAGCAAGAATGTCATTGTCCTATCAGGGACACATGACAATAAACTCACTTGAACTTGAAATTGGCTGTGTAAAAAATTGGCTCTTCCAAGGTTTAGGACGAGTGAATTATAATACAGTGGGTTTCTAAATTGTTTCAGACAAACTGAATGAATCAGAATTCTTTCTAATTGCTATTGTTTGAACATTTGCAGCAGCTTCAGAGAGTGGTACAACTCAATTCTCAAATTTAAGCCTCACCGCAATTACAGTCAGTAAATTATATCAGCACTTCAAGGCTGTACCATAGATACATAAAAAATAGGTGCAGGAGACCTTTCGGCCCCTCGAGCCAGCACCGCCATTCAATGTGATCATGGCTGATCATCCACAATCAGTACCCCGTTCCTGCCTTCTCCCCATGTCCCTTGATTCAGCTAGCCCTAAGAGCTCTATCTAACCCTATTTTGAATGCATCCAGTGAATCAGCCTCCACTGCCTTCTGAGGCAGATAATTCCACTAATACATAACTCTCTGGATGAAAAAGGTTTTCCTCATTTCAGTTCTAAATGGCCTACCCCTTATTCTTAAACTATTCGGGAACATATTTCCTGCATCTAGCATGTCCAATCCTTTAATAATTTTATATGTTTCTATAGGATTCCCTCTCATCCTTCTAAATTCCAGTGAATACAAGCCCAGTCGTTCCATTCTTTCATATGACAGTCCCGCTATCCTGGGAATTAACCTCGTGAACCTACGCTGTGCTCCCTCAATAGCACGAATGTCCTTCCTCAAATTAGGAAACCAAAACTGCACACAATACTCCAGGTGTGGTCTCACGAGGGCCATGTACAACTGCAGAAGGACCTCTTTGCTCCTATACTCAAATCCTCTTGTTATGAAGGCCAACATGCCATTAGCTTTCTTCACTGCATTGGAACATTTGAGATTCAAATGAAGCACTGGTGAAACCCGATCTGTCTGTTAAGGTGGATGTAATCAAACATATAACCTGGTCATTTATCAGAACTATTGTTGATATATTCCTGTTGCTCACAACTTTTCCCAGAAATTGGAGTTAACCCTTTGGTGCCAGATAATAAAGAAATGCATTACAAGGATAACCCAGGAAATTCGTAAAATAAATATTGTTTAAAGAAAACCTTTTGAATAGTTTTAATCCCGAGTCATATGTTAAAACTTCACTCATACTTCCCAACGGCAGCTTCCTGCAGAGGTCATAACTACAGTATCATTGCTATTATGAAGCTGGGTAAGTAAGTCAAAGGTTTAAAGCAGCTCTCTCCAGCAGTCATTAAGCAGCTGTAGGAAAAGTAACCATGGAGGCGAGGACAAATGCTGAGTGAGGCTATAGGGGAAGACTCGAGTCCTCATTTTCACAGATCACAACCCCTTCCCTCCTCATCAATTGTGATGCAAGGCAATATAACAGTATCTCATTACCAGTAGCAATAATACCACTGATATTCTGTGATGCGATGTTAACATACCAAAAAATATGTAAATTAGTGCCAGTAAACTCAATCCAACTGCTATGCCAAGCTTCAGATCAACTGCAAAGCCAAGCAGTAAGCCTGTTCCCACAGAGGTCAAGAGTGTAATGAATACCACCAGCCAAGAGAACTGGAAAAGGGCTTCCACTTGCTGCCCAGCAAAAGTCTTCATTTCATCTAAGGGTAAGAAAAAGAATAAGGATGTAAGAAAGGACTGTGCTGCAGAAAACTAACATAAATAAATTATTTATCAAATTAAAAAATTCTTATTACAGAGGTTCTGCAGGATACAGGAACATGGAAATAGCCCATCAAATGTATTCTACCATTTCAGGTGATCTATGAATTAATTCCAATTCCTTACGCTTTTCTCTATATCCCATAATACCTTTGGCTATTCAAAAATGAACCAATATCAGATTTAAATGTTTGCACCTGGCTTCATTTCCATTGCTTCTTATGTATTTAAGTATTTAAATTTCTATAGCTCTCTGAGTCACAGGGTCATACTGCATAGAAACAGGCCCTTCGGCCCAGCTTGCCCATGCTGATCAAGGTGCCACTAGTCCCACTTGCCTGCTTTTGGTCCATAACTCTCTAAACCTTTCATTTCCATGTACTTGTCCAAATGCCTTTTAAATGCTGCAGGTGCTGTCTCAAATACCCTCCTCCAGCAACTCATTCCATATACCCATCACCCTCTGTGTGAAAAAGTTGCTCCTCAGATTCCTATGAAATCTTTACCCTCTCACGTTAAACCTATGTCCTCCATAGAAACATAGATAATAGGTGCAGGAGTAGGCCATTCGGCCCTTCGAGCCTGCAGTGCCATTCAATATGATCATGGCTGATCATCCAACTCAGTATCCTGTACCTGCCTTCTCTCCATACCCCCTGATCCCTTTAGCCACAAGGACTACATCTAACTCCCTCTTAAATATAGCCAATGAACTGGCCTCAACTACTTTCTGTGGCAGAGAATTCCACAGATTCACAACTCTCTGTGTGAAAAAAAAATTATCATCTCGGTCCTAAAACTTATCCTTATCCTTATCCTTAAACTGTGACCGACCCCTTGTTCTGGACTTCCCCAACATTGGGAACAATCTTCTTGCATCTAGCCTGTCCAACCCCTTAAGAATTTTGTAAGTTTCTATAAGATCCCCCCTCAATCTTCTAAATTCTAGCGAGTACAAGCCAAATCTATCCAGTCTTTCTTCATATGGAAGTCCTGCCATCCCAGGAATCAGTCTGGTGAACCTTCTCTGTACTCCCTCTATGGCAAGAATGTATTTCCTCAGATTAGGAGACCAAAACTGTACGCAATACTCCAGGTGTGGTCTCACCAAGGCCCTGTACAACTGCAGTGGAACCTCCCTGCTCCTATACTCAAATCCTTTTGCTATGAATGCTAACATACCATTCGCTTTCTTCACTGCCTGCTGCACCTGCATGCCTACTTTCAATGACTGGTGTACCATGACACCCAGGTCTCGTTGCTTCTCCCCTTTTCCTAATCGGCCACCATTCAGATAAAAGTCTACTTTCCTGTTCTTGCCACCAAAATGGATAACCTCACATTTATCCACATTATCCTGCATCTGCCACGCATTTGCCCACTCACCCAACCTATCCAAGTCACCTTGCAGCTTCCTAGCATCCTCCTCACAGCTAACACTGCCCCCCAGCTTCGTGTCATCCGCAAACTTGGAGATGTTGCATTCAATTCCCTCGTCCAAATCATTAATATATATTGTAAATAGCTGGGGTCCCAGAACTGAGCCTTGCGGTACCCCACTAGTCACTGCCTGCCAGTTCTTGATTCCCCTACTCTGGGTAAAAGACTCTGTGCATCCACCCTATCTATTGCCCTCATGATCTTACACACCTCTCTAAGATCACCTCCCATCCTTCTATGCTCCAAGGAATACAGTCCTAGCCTGTCCAACCTGTCCCTATAGCTCAGGCCCTCAAATCCTGGCAATATCCTCATAAAAATATTTTCATATCAAGGTATTTCTAAACTTTATTCCTGAAAAACTTGGATTTAATTATTTTTAAACAACCTGACATAGGTTATATTTTTACACATAGCCTTAAACATAGGTTAAATATAGCCTCAACCGTTGGATATACATTATCTCAATCTATTCTATCAATTGTCCTTAATATGTTTAACAACACAATCAGTTCACACCTTATTCTTCAAACTTAAAACAAATACAAGTAATATTATGTGTAACTTTCCCTTGCAGTTTAACCCATGGAGCCAAATTACCACAAAGGTAAATCTACAGTGCACTCCTTACTAAAAAGTGGTGCACAGACTACACATAACATCTCAGGGTTAGCCATGCTTTCGTGTAATATAATCTTTGATTATGTCCTGCAGAGTCTAGGTGAGCTAAGTATTTCCAGACTTTGCACAATATTTGTAAATGATCATGCTGAAGGGAAAATATTAATATGGCAAACACAGAAAGATGGAATGACGTCATTCAGCTCCACACATTACAAAAAATACCTGACAAGAGTGTTGAAAGTAGAACAAATATTTAAAAATATATCATCTCAATGATTTGAAGAATGATTGAAATTACATTTGTGGAAGTTGGAAGTGTACGTTTATGAATCACTAAACTTCAGTAAAAGTACCATCGCTGTTTACCTTCAAGTTTTTTCAGAAGAAATGATTTTCCACTTCCCCATTGGGCATAAAGACCAACGCAAATAGGTGGCTGCATTGTTGGCTCACTTAGGATGTCTGCCAATGCACTACTATACAGATCATAACCAAGCATATCTCCGTCCGTCTCAGAAGGTGAGAGATGTCCTGCGATTGTTTAAAAAAGTTTTTTTTTAAAATCAGAATATATAGTATCAAATAAATTGACATTATCATACCGATATCAAAAAGCACAGTGATCAGTGAATAATATCAATCAGCCTTTTAACGAGATTTAACAAGAAAAGATGGACTATAGAGAAAGAAACAGTTACAATAGCACGTGGTTGAAGGGAAATACATGGGTTGGCTGAAGGGTAAAATAAATGAAAGTTAAGAAATTTAAACGTTACAGAAGAAATTGACATAGGCCATCAAGAAATAACTTACCATACCAGAAATAATAAAAGCTACGGACCCCAACAAAACACAAAATGCTGGGGGAACTCAGGGGGTCAGACAACATCTGTAGTGGGAATGGACAGATGACATTTCAGGGCGAGCAACGCCTGCCCATTCTCTCCACAGATGCTGATTGGCCCGCGTTTCCCCAGCACATTTCTGTTCAAGTTTCCAGCATTCGCAGTTACTTGTGACCAACAAAATCTCAATTAGAGTATGAAAAACTAACACATGAGAATTAACAAACTTATTCCAACAAAGTTAAAACACCGGCATCTAACTGACACAGCAGAATTTTATCTAGCAATCAGTCTATTACCAATGATCAAACTGATGAGAAAAGTTGCCAACATTGTTCTCAAGCATCTATCACTCACGTAGTGGCCTAAAAGATCAGCAACTTCACTTGGCCCCAGAACTCATGGCAGCCCAGGCCTGTGAACGGATGAGTTGTCGGGTGAAAGTGGCTGCTCTTGACTCCAAGCCATTTTTGAATTCAGTTTTGTATTAAGAAGTCAATAAGGAATAAAGATGGAAATCTTTCCACTGAGAGGAATTATATCTAGTACAAAAAGTTGCTATGACCCAATTGTCTCAAGACAATATCCAACCTTTATCATGGTTGACTGAATGGCTCGATTGTAATCTTGTAGTCTTTCCGCTGACTGGTTAGCACGCAACAAAAAAAACCAATAATAAATATACTTCAACTATTTCATATGTGACCTCTCAGAAGTGAGATGTTTGTTGATGACTACAAATGGTTCAGTTTTATTCACAACCCCACAAATAACAGAATAATAATAAACAAAAAGAATATTCAACAAATAACCAGAGAGCAATGCTGTATTATTATCTACCTTTTTGGTGACCCTCGGACTATCCTTGATGGGACTCTGCTGGCTTTACCTTGCACTATACGTTATTCCCTTATCATGTATCTAAACGATGTAAATGGCTCGATTTTAATCATGTATTGTCTTTCTGTGACTGGATAGCACGCAAATAAAGTTTTTCACGTGGCAATAAACTAAACTAAAAAAAGAGGCAGTCCATCTTCACATGTAGTAAGACGTGGACAATATTCAGACTTGGTTTGGTAAATAACAACCTAACTTTATAGGTTTTATGCAATAATAGCAGAGAATACCATATATTAAATAAGGAAGCATGAACAGAGATAATGTTTCAGTTCATTGACTCTTCCAGTTATCGTGAATGAGTTATTGACAATAGACAATAGGTGCAGGAGTAGGCCATTTGGCCCTTCGAGCCAGCACCGCCATTCAATGGGATCATGGCTGATCATCCCCAATCAGTACCCCGTTCCTGCCTTCTCCCTATATCCGTGACTCCGCTATTTTTAAGAGCCCTATCTAGCTCTCTCTTGAAAGCATCCAGAGAACCTGCCTCCACCGCCCTGAGGTAGAGAATTCCACAGACTCACAACTCTCTGTGAGAAAAAGTGTTTCCTCGTCTCCGTTCTAAATGGCTTACTCCTTATTCTTAAACTGTGGTCCCTGGTTCTGGACTCCCCCAACATCGGGAACATGTTTCCTGCCTCAAGTGTGTCCAAGCCCTTAACAATCTTATATGTTTCAATGAGATCCCCTCTCATCCTTCTAAACTCCAGAGTGTACAAGCCCAGCTGCTCCATTCTCTCAGCATATGACAGTCCCGCCATCCCGGGAATTAACCTTGTAAACCTACGCTGCACTCCCTCAATAGCAAGAATGTCCTTCCTCAAATTAGGGGACCAAGAATGCACACAATACTCCAGGTGTGATCTCACTAGGGCTCTGTACAACTGCAGAAGGACCTCTTTGCTCCTATATTCAATTCCTCTTTTTATAAAGGCCAATATGCCATTCGCTTTCTTCACTGCCTGCTGTACCTGTATGCTTACTTTCATAGAGTGATGTACAAGGACACCCAGATCCCGATGTACTTCCCCTTTTCCCAACTTGATGCCATTTAGATAGTAATCTGCCTTCCTGTTTTTGCTACCAAAGTGGATAACCTCACATTTATCTGCATCAAACTTCATCTGCCATACACCTGCCCACTCCCCCAACCTGTCCAAGTCGCCCTGCATTCTCATAGCATCCTCCTCACAGTTCACACTGCCACCCAGCTTTGTGTCATCTGCAAATTTGCTAATGTTACTTTGAATCCCTTCATCCAAATCATTGATGTATATTGTAAATAGCTGCGGTCCCAGCACCGAGCCTTACGGTACCCCACTAGTCATTGCCGGTCATTCTGAAAGGAGCCCGTTAATCCCTACTCTTTGTTTCCTGTCTGCCAACCACTTCTCTATCCATGTCACCACATGTGCCCTAATTTTGCCCACTAATCTCCTATGTGGGACCTTATCAAATGCTTTCTGAAAGTCCAGGTACACTAAACATGAAACATGTTAAACATTGACCTGAAACATTGGCTGCTTCTTTCTCATTAAAAGCTGTCTTGATCTGTTGAGTATTTCAGACACTTTCTATTTTGTTTCAGAGATTCTCTACAATAGATTTATCCTATTTCTATGAAAAGGACAGGTACATGCTAATTTTATTGTTGAACTGCAATAGTTTGGCTCAGGGATCAGATCGTTTGGATGATCAATTTATCAGCATCTTTTTATGGGATATCTTCAGGCCTCCAGCAATTTTAATAATTGTTGCCAATAATGACAGATGATCATTACTAATGCTTAACTAACGTAAAAAGATTTCAGGGCTGCTGGGACATGTGCAACATAAAAATACAGACTGAAATTAGAAAGGCAATGAGGGTGCATGAGAAATTATAAGTAGATATAATCACAAATTGTGTTATTGGCAGATAAAATAAAAAATCATGTAAAAATACTATAACAGTGGGAATATATAGTTTCTATGAAGCATCAATATAGGAGCATATTTTGCCTGTCTTTAAAGGAGGGTTTATGTATGGAGGTAAATACTGACACATAAAGAAAAATTGTGAAGTATTGGAAGTAATAAACAAAAAGAATATCCAAGAATCTTTAAAAGTGGACAGATTGCCAAACCATGGTTAAAAGACATCTCAGAGGAGAAAAACGTGCAAGCACTGATGATCATTTTTGAAATCCTTCGGGGTATTGGCACAGAGGAGAGGACGTGTCCTGATCCATGAAATATAAATTATATAGTTGATTAAAAAGATGTAATTCAACATCATGCTTTAGTTGCATATTCTGCAGCCTTGGCGTAGTAGTGGTGAATAGACTGCACATTTAGTAAGGGTGGATGAAGTATCAGCCATCTTGGATGACGTTGATCTTTACAGATATCGATGGAACTACAAATCAGGCCAATTGAATACTCACCTGACATGCAACTTCGAGATGGTGCAGAGGCAGTGGGGAATCAAGGGGCAAATCATTCTAATTTCCTCTTGTGACCATAGTATTTATATGGCTGGTCAATGCAAGATCCTTGTTATCGGCAAATGCAAAGTTGTTGATGGTGGATGTGATGTTGGTGATGCTACTTATTGGGACAAGGTGGTGGTGAAAGACTTTTGGAGATTATTGGAGATTGTCATTGCCTGGGATTGTGGGATATGAACATTACTTGCCATCTAATCTGCCCGATTGCTCAGGTCCTGCTTCATGCAGCACACTATTTCATGATCTGAGAAGCTGCAGAAGGAACCAAACCCCATGCAGTGAATGAATACCTTAATTTGTGTTCTTCTGATGAAGATCAAGGTAGAGGTAGTTGTGATGACAGCAGTGAAAACGCATCACTGTGGAGCTGGAGACACATGGAACTACATGTATTGGAAGGTACACCCAAAATACTGGAGTAACTCAGTGGGGCAGGCAGAGAGATATAGAACAAATTACTGAAAGATATGCAAAAAAGTAACGATGATAAAGGAAACAAGTCATTGTTAGCTGTTTGCTAGGTGAGAACGAGAAGCTGATGCAACTTGGGTGGCAGAGGGATGGAGAGAGAGGGAATGCAGGGGTTATTTGAAGTTAAAGAAATGAATATTCATACCACTGGGTTGTAATCTGCCCAAGCGAAATATGAGATGCTGTTCCTCCAATTTGCGTTTAGCCTCACTCTGACAAAAGGTCAGTGTGGGAATGGGAAGGGGAATTAAAGTGTTTGGTGACCAGGAGATCAGTTAACCAGCATCTACAGTTCCTTCCTACAGAAATTGGAATATTGAATAAAACACAAAGTGCCGAAGAAGGGTCCCAATCTGAACGTTAACTATCCATTCCCTCCACAGATGCCCCTGACCTGCTGAGTTCCTCTAGTACCTTATGTATTTCCATAAGGAACTGTTGTAGTAGTGTCCTGATGTGGAAATTGTTCATTTCCAAAAACCATGTTATACATGTGAGAGTTTACTAATTTCCCTTTGATTTCAATTTTACTGAAGCCCTTTAATTCCTCAGTGTGTTAATGCTGTCTTGATATTTAAGGAGGTTCACTCACAGCTAACCTCTGGAATCCATGTCTGTGATGTGTTCTGGAGCCATTTTTCCTACTAATGAAATTAAGCATTGTAAGCAATAAAAAGTTGTTCTACCCAAATCAAGCCAAGCCCCAGAACTGCATGCATTGATTGTACATGCATAATTCATAGGGAGTTCTTAGATTGTAACAGAAAAGCAGTACACAGGCACACACTGACTCTTACTTCCTCTCTCTCCCTCTTTTTCTTGTTTTCCCTACCTTACTCCTCTCCCCAGTAGCTGAAGCCAACATTTCTGTTTTTATTTTATTGCAGATAAAATTGTCCGTTTCTCACCTCCCTTTGTTAACGCTACCGCCTTCTCTTCCACATTTTTCTCTTCTTCCTCTGACTGGAATAAGTGAAGGTTTGACCTGGCTTTCTAAGATATCTTACATAACTAATAACAAATCAGTCAACTAGGAGATTTCATGAATTCTCTTTATTATCCATTCAAGACTCCATACTTCATTGCCTGTTCTTTCTGGAGTTTACAGACATCTCGTGGCTGTTGTTTATCTATTCTGTTTTTTAAGCCTCCTGTTCTGAACTGGTTAATGATCATGCAGTACTCTATTTATTTGCTGAAAATTATAAAAGTAAAACAACTTTTAAAATACAAAGCAAACAAAAAACCCACCATGGAAACAAGTATCCTTAGCTGTATCCTCAAATGCATTACCATTATGTCAAGGGGGTGGGGATAGAGAATGCTCAAAAAACTATTTTAAAGAATTTATGTCCCACAATTGGGATCACATTGCAGATAAAAACATTAAATCCAGATCCATTCATTTAAATAGTTGAAACTAAAATGATGATAAACGTCCAAAATGTCTGAAGCATACAGAAATTGCAATGATAGTCAATTTATAAGAGACCATTTTATTTCCTTGGAAATCTATGAATTCAATGGACAGACTGAGTTAATACCAAAAGGCGACTGAAGCACTCTCAAAGTTTTCTTCACACATTTTATTTCTAAATAACAGAGATGATTTGGAGAAATGTTTGTATTACATTTTGCTCTGCCTCCAGTTAACCACCCAAGAGAAACCAAAGGCCACTTACTAAGTTTAATTTAGTTATTATCACCTGTCAAATAGTGTCAATAAAGGGAATGACACAATATTTTTAGGGTTAAGATTAAGAAAATTCAGCAGAATGCTGTCTGGATTAGGGGGCATTAGATACAAGGCGAGGTTGGATTGTTTTCTCGGGATGCCGGAGGTTGAGGAGTGATCTGATAGAAGTATATAAGCTTTTACCCCAGGATGGAAATGTTAAAGACTAGAGAATATAGCTTTAAGGTGAAATGGGGCAAAGTATAAAAAGATGTGGAGGGCAAGTTTTTTTGTTTACATAATAGAGTGGTGGGTGCCTGGAAGGCACTACCAGGGGTGGTGATATAGGTGTGATGGTGGCATTTAAGAGGATATTATGCAGGGGATGAAGGGGAATGAACCAAGCAGAGGCAGATGCGATGAGTTTATCTTGACATTATGTTTTGCACAGACATTGTGGGCCAAGGGAGTTTTGTACAAATTTTGAACTTTTGTACAAAACTAATTTTGTAGTTATAATCAGAACCCAAAATATTTGATTTTTTTACAGATATATTCTTTTTTTGATCTTCCAGCTATTACCAACATCTATATCAATTGCAGGATAACTATAACACATGCAACACTAACCATCTTTATTTCAGGTTTAATCAAAAGTGGCCCATAATGGATTACCAGAACAATACAAAATTAACTTTTCAATGCACATTCGTCTGAAGCAAGACAAATAAAATAAACTCTAAGACATTCAGCAGGGCTTGGCAACTTGCCTGGAATTCTGTATGTACAATCATCTGAATTTCCTTCTTTGCAGGTCTACATATTAACAAGAAACTGAAAGCAGGGACAGGAATTGAAAACTGACCAGAAGGTGTCAAGATCCAAAGTTCAAGTTTACCAACATATTCTGGCAGATCCACTTCTGTGCACAGTTATGATACTTGCAACAAGAGGAGGAATATTAATGATTCAAACATCCATTACTTATTAGACTGGCAATCTCTCAAAACAGAGATTCTCAGAAAGCAACTGAATAATGTAAAGGGTTATAGTCCAAAGTCTCAGTCACTGCCCGCTTTCCTTTTGACAGTTGCATGTATTATGGTTTCTTCCAATTTGTCTATCAAAATAATTTACCCGTTAGAATTGTTGATTAGCCACAGCCAAAGAGAGTATATTTAAGAATCGCAAGTGAATAGTGACTAAATAGCAATCCAGAATTCTAATGTTTTTCCCTCCACCCTTAATCTTAATAAAGTCAAAGATTTTTGTAGTTGACATTGGCTTACTTAGCAACCATCACATACAGGCCATCTTCATCTATACAACACAGCACTGTTCCAGGCACTAACCATAACCATTAGAGAAGCAAAATAATTTAAATTAAACAATTCTAACATTTTCCTTTTATATATCTAACTACTGCACATAACCAAGCAAAATTCTTACTTGCTCCAAATATCTGGGTCAAAATGCTTTTCTGATGACTGCAATCTATGTTGTATGGGGTTTCGCCGGCTTTGTTAGGGCGGTATAGAAGACGTCCATCTTTAGGATTTCTCAGGAGCAGTTCTGCCAATTTTCTACTTCGTCCACGGATCGCAATGTGAAGTGGAGTGTCCCCTTTCTGAAACCATTGACAATTAAATATTTTCAAATCATATGTTTTCATTTAAACAGTTTAACATAAAGATATTCAGAATACAGCAAAACTCAAACAATTCAGTGTCAAGTTGTTTGTAAATTCAAATAGTTTAGCATCCAGCTCCCTTTTTGGTCCAGATTCTGAGCCAGAAGTCCACAGTGCAAGCGGAGTTTGTGGCCAGAATGAGAGATGAAGCTGTGAATACCAGGGGTCAGGAACATCGGTAGGTTAGCAGCAGGAGCTGCCGTCCTGAGTGCATATAAATTTCAGCTTGTTTGAAAGATTTAAATGTACAAACTGAAACTCACCTGTTCTATTTTACACTCCCTTTAAATTCACCTGGTCTCAGTTTCCCACTTTAAACATGGCAAAGTCCCATTCTCCCTCATTTCTCTACAACCACTGAACTTATTCTTTCTCACATATCCATCCATTCTGCTTTGAGACTTTTTTTGCCATAAATGAGTAATATGTAGTAGCCAATTAATCTGCCAGCATATCAATGGAACATGGGAGGAAACCTGAGAAAAACAATGAGTCACTACGAGGGGAAATAAAAATGCTGGAGAAACTCAGCGGGTTAGGCAGCATCTATGGAGCGAAGGAATAGATGACGTTTTGGGTCGAGGCCCTTCTTCAGACTTCAGTCACTATGAGAATCTGGAACTCTGCAGACAGTACCCAAGGTCAGGAGTGTGCATGGTTCCCTGAAGCTGGGAGGCCACTCAGTTCTCAATAAATAGTTCAACATCCAGTCACCAAAAAATATGTAGAATATTTCAAAATACTTTTCCAAATATGGATTTGTGTTAAATGGTAATCATAATAATAGAGAAGCAATGAACTGCAGATGTTGGTTTATAAAAAGAGCCATGAAGTGCTGGAGTAACTCAGCGGGTCAGGCAGCATCTCTGGAAAACATGGACAGTGTTCTCCGGAGATGCTGCCTGACCCATTGAGTTATTCCAGCACTTTGTATCTCTTTTTAGGAAAATAATATTGGGCAGAGCCAACTTGGATTTATTACTTGGTTAAGATAAATCATTTTTTTGAGAAAAACATCAGTTCGTTTGCGTACAAGGGAATTTGGAGAATAGCACTGGTGGTATTCTTCTAGTGCCTTGAGGTGCAAATAGTCCAAGTCTCAGAAGTATATAGGAGGATAGGGATCAACTTTTCCCAGCAGTCCATAGATTATGTACAAGGTCTGAGAACTTGATCTTCAAATATCATTTTCTGCAATCATCCCAAAGGAAAGAATAATAGGCTACATTAAAGTTGAATGAAGAAAGGCCTGGATGAATTGATTTGTTGTTCCAAATAAATTGTCATTTCCAAATATTGTGGTCTCCATTTCCATAGCATGGTTCTTAATGCAAGCTTGCTTAGCAAGAACTTAATTTATGTTGGTTTTAATAGAGAATAGATTACCAGTAAATGCGTGTGCATCATTCAACCACAATTAACTTAATAATAATAATAATGGATGGGATTTATATAGCGCCTTTCTAATACTCAAGGCGCTTTACATCGCATTATTCATTCATTCCTCAGTCACACTCGGTGGTGGTAAGCTACTTCTGTAGCCACAGCTGCCCTGGGGCAGACTGACGGAAGCGTGGCTGCCAATCTGCGCCTACGTCCCCTCCGACCCCTCCGACCACCACCAATCACTCACACACATTCACACACAGGCAAAGGTGGGTGAAGTGTCTTGCCCAAGGACACAACGACAGTATGCACTCCAAGCGGGATTCGAACCGGCTACCTTCCGGTTGCCAGCCGAACACTTAGCCCATTGTGCCATCTGTCGTCCCATCCTCTTTCACTGTCCCTGCAAATGATCCAAAGCCCCACTGCATACAGATTTAACCTCCTTAAAATTAACTGCCACTCACCAAAAATTGTCTAGTATGGAAGAATACATCCGGAACTTACTCAATAAGACCACCAGCAATCTGCCCCCTTTCCTTCAGGAAATCTCCATTCACCACAAACTGGATTCTCTGGGAAATTAACTTCCCTATTCTCTCCCAAATAAGAGAATGGTCAAAATCTAGATACACTCAAGTTTCAGATTTTTATCCAAGCTCTGTTTTTTCATCTATTGTGAGTAAAGATTTCTAATCGCACCAAGTTTCTCACTTGGCAAGTCACCTTCTGGAAAGTTCAGAACTTCTGAGGGATACACAATAGTTATCTACAAACTATACATTAGCACATCACTTCTCGGAAAGGAATCAAAATGACATCCTCTTTCACTGTCCCTGCAAATGATCCAAAGCCCCACTGCATACATATTTAACCTCCCTAAAATTAACTGCCACTCACCAAAAATTGTCTAGTATGGAAGAATACATCCGGAACATAATTTAAAGTCTGCATACTTTAAAGTTGGCAAAAGAAGGATGATTTAAAATGAAGACCCAGTGAACAAGGGCGGAACGCAAGACCCGGCGGACTGCAGCCAAATGCAAGACCCGGCGGACCGTAGCCTGCAGGGGGCGCTGCCAAGTTGGCCCATGTTCTGAGGACCCAGCGGACCGTGGCCTGGAAGTGGAGCCTGCCGAGCCGCTGCTGCTTGTACCCCGAAGGCCAGAGACCGGAAAGAGGAAGCCAGCGATGACAACAAATGCGATGGGAGACAACCGAGGCCAGTAGGAGAGAAGTGGGGTCTGGCCTACCGCGCCTTCAAGGTCGGTTGCGGGAGGCCCTTCCTGGGCACAAAGGTGGACGGGCGAGGAGCGGACGTCAGTTGCTGGTCAATTGCTGGATAAATGTGAGGTTTTCCACTTTGGTAGCAAAAACAGGAAGGCAGATTACTATCTAAATGGCGTCAAGTTGGGAAAAGGGGAAGTACAACGGGATCTGAGGGTCCTTGTTCATCAGTCTATGAAAGTAAGCATGCAGGTATAGCAGGCAGTGAGAAAGCGAATGGCATGTTGGCCTTTATAACAAGAGGAATCGAATATAGGAGCAAAGAGTAGCAACGTTACAAAATATTGAGATTTTAAAAAACAAGTCTGCAATTTATCCCATCAGATAAAGCATAAAAAGAAGTTTAATTTGACACCTAATTCACTTTCATATCTTCAATATTAAACAAGTTATGGCCTTTTCATACTCGGAAATTAGCATCTTGTTCCCTATTGCTTTCCCATTGACTTAACTCAAAAGCTGTGATCGAGGACAGTCAAAAGCCCATAACTTTCATAAAAGGGAACTGAATGAATTTTCAGTTATTTTACTTCGGAGTCACGTGAGTGACTACATGAAGAAGGCCCGTTCAGCCGCACGTGCGTCATTACGTCAGACGCATTGGTGCAGGACGACCGGTTGGGGCAACAGCTCCCCAGCCCGGTAAGTTTAAAGACAAGGTAAGCTGGTTTTTCTTTCCTGTTTTATTCCCTGCAGGAACCTCTTGTTCCAGAGGTTTCCTGCCGGAGGATTCGTGAGGCCCGATGAGAGAACCAGCTATGGGCTGTGGGGAAACCTCGGTTCTTGTCGCCAAGCGCGGGTAGTTGGGGTTGTCGGGTTTCACGAAGTGGGTCGCTGACGGGTGGTCAGTGGCTTACAGGCGCTCCGGGTGCCGGGAGGGGTTCCCTCCGATAGGCTGGGGTTCCCACGGAAGGGACGTCCAGTAGGCCGGGTGCGAGGGGGCATTTTCCCCTCTGATATGATTATTTATTCTGGGACCGCCAGTAGAGCGGGAGTCGGGAGGGGGTTCCCCTCCGACAATATGAATATTTATGCTGGGGTTTCCGTGGAGGGGACCGCCAGCAGGCCGGGTGCCGGGAGGGGGTTTCCCCTCCGACAATAAAATTTATGCGGGGGTGTCCCGAGGAAGGGGATTTCCAGTAGGCCGTGAGGGCTTTCCCCAGATATGAGTAGATCTGGAGTCGGGAAGGGGTTTCCCCTCCGACAATATAGAGGGCTTTTCCCTCCGATATGAAAGTTAATCTTGGGGTTCCCGTGGAAGGGACCTCCAGTAGGATGGGATATAAATATATATGCCGGGTGTCGGGAGGTTTTTTCCCCGATATACATATAGAGGCTGGGGTTCCCGGGTAGGGGAATCCAGTAATTATGCGGGTTTCAGACCGCAGGGGTCCCCAGGAAAGGGGTTAAACGGACCGGAACGGTCAGCCCTGGGGCCGGTAGGGGTTTTCCCTCCGGTACTATACAAGGGTGTTGGGATTCCCAGGGGAGGGAAAATCCACCAGCTATGCGGTGCCCAGACCGCAGAGGTCCCCAAGATATGGGGGAAATCGACCCAAGTGGTCAGTCCTGGTGCCGGGAGGGTTCCTTTCCGGTAAAAATAAATAATGTGGAAGTTGGCAAGGATGGAGCCTTATTGAGAGGAGGCTCAAGATAGATACACCCTAACATCAGGAGATATGGCAGTGTTGGGCAGATGGGGAGCCCTTGCCAGCAGCGCCTTGTAACAGGGCTGCATAATGGGGATGCCGAATATATGGCAGTGCCGGCTTATTGCTCTAAGCCGTGTCAGCAGCGCCTTGTATAGGGCTGTTTAAATGTATGGCAGCAGCACCTGGAGAAGGGCTGCAATGATGTCTCCCTCATGGAGGAGGTGAGCTTACCGGGGCATTTTCTGACCCTGAAGGGTGGACCTGTTGGAGAGGTCATGCCAGCAGCGCCTTGTAGTAGGGCTGCTTAATGTCTCCCTTATGGAAGAGAACATGCCGGGTCAGTGTAATCTGATGCCGAGGCTGAGGGTATAGCGTGGAGCATACCTCAAGGAATGAAGGACACATGTCAGAGGTACGATTCTGGCAGCAAGGTTGCCATTACAACAATGACCGCTATCAGGGGTGTTAGAGCCACCCGCCGAATATTCTATTCAGGTGAGACATATTCCACAGGCAAAACCTGAAGGGCGAAGCACATAGTTTAGGGGGAAAACGCACCCCACGGCTTCATCGGCAGGAAGCGGTTCACTGAAGCTGGTAGCAGCATTAAGATGACCAGAGTTACTCTACAACTAAGTGACCACGAACAAGTTGGTAAGATTTACAATTGGTTGGGCAACACACAAATAACTGAGACATTGTCATCTACTCAGAGACATTTTAACCAGGTAACTGGACAATACTAGTATTCCAAGAAGGTTGGAATTTGGCCAGATGAGTGTTGAGCCAGGTCCAGTATTTTTAGCCAGGTTGCCTTCGAGACAGGCTCGGAGATATGGGGAATTGTCTTTCAAGGCAAGGTCAGAATTATGGCAAGAGTTGTCTTGGGACATGTGAGAATTATCAGAACCGGACCAGAGTTATTGTCAGGGCAGACTCGAAATGATGGCAGGTGTGGCCTGTTCATTAAGAAAGAAGGGTGATCAAACTGATTTCCTAGGGGGTTTTCCATGTACAATGATCATCAGAGATGTTTGAAGGCATTGTTATGATGAGGCAAGTTAAACAGTATGATAACAATAAATCATTCAAAGGACTACTCAGAGTTCAAAAACAATTGTGATGTATTGTCTGGATTATATTTTGATGCTGTATTTGACTAAAATCCACTCAGTTTCAAGCTAATTGAGGAATTGGTTTCTCCTATCCAGTAAATTAGGTTGTTATCAAATGGATAGTTGCCATGTGACTCCGCCCTGGGCAATAGATTGCAATCAATAGAAACCTGGAACAGCCTTGTGGTTATAAAGGAGTTCCTATTCATTAGACTAACTGACAATGTAATAGATGTGATGCAGCTGTGCATTTGGGAGAACTGACAGCATGCTTAATGACAAACAATAAGGGTCATGATGATCATTGATAATACAAATTGCTATTGCCAGCTGAAGCTAAGAAAGCCACTATGATGAACAGTATTCAGCATTGCTCCAGTAGTTGATCAATAAATATGTCATTATATTGCAAAAAAGATGCTATGGCTTAAGGTGGGAACATGCGAATGTCTAGTTGAGGTGCAGGAGATTTGCAATGAGTTATTAACTCTTCAGTATTGGTATCAACTATCTATAGACCCTAAGTGCATTATGGGTTAAAGAGTGATTGAGTGAATATGCATAAGGGCATGCTCAACTTCATGTTGATACACTAAGATGTGGCATATGATAAGCACGAGGGTGCAATCAGGGAAAAGATCCTGTAAAAGGTACATAATCTAATTTGCCACTGGAGTATCATTAAGTACAGATCAATGACAACACAGAATGGGTGTTGGAGCACGCCATATTTATGAAATTCTGATTTAATGCAACACCGAATATAGATATATTGTTTTCATGCTAATTAAAGGTTGCAAAATGTGTGGCATAACAGTGGCGAAAGATACATTCTCGCTATAAGCATGAGGAATGGTCTTTTATGTCTTCCTCCAAATTTGCTTTATGAGTCGGGTCTTGGAATAGAGTCATCAAGAGTCGCTTTAGGTTCCAGCTGTGGAATTGGCCTATGCAGTTTGATTCCCGATTTGTCGGGAATAATAATAATGCAACATTATATGGTTATTTAAACGTAATTTGCTGGTCCAGCCTGCGGCTTGAAAGATCAGCCGTTGCATGATAAAATCAATATATGTTCTACAGATTCTCAACAGACTGCTTACGGCTCGGGTTTGTCATGCCTATTTTTGTATGTATTCACAGTGCTGGAATGGTACCAAAAAGCGGTATTTTGCTGCTTCAGGAGATGGGAAGCGTTTGTTTAATGCTCATGTTAGATTTTAAAATGGTACAGATTCTGAGTTATTGCAGTTCATTTAAATGGTCTTTGACAATATTGAATTATAGGATCATTAACTGTGCCAAGGGGCTTTCCATCAGACTAACTGCAGCTAACGAGGTCTAAGTTGTTGGGTTCACCTCGGACATCGAGTTAGTAAAGGATATCTGTTATACAGGTCCCAGGACAAGTACAATGCAGTATGGGAGATTGACATTGTGTAACACTATTTGAACCAGGGGGTTCCAGCTACATTCTTAGCTTTGATCGGACCTCATTAGGTAGTTATCCTCCTGACGCTGGTTAGCGCAACAGGTCACTCGCTACATTATTGTGACAGGAGAGGATGATTACATTGCAAATATATGCATAGTATTTTATGCTATAATTAATTTAAGCAGAGCAGTAGGGGTGTCAGGTCTTAAAATAACTCAAGACATATCCAGGGATTTCTCGTTATGTGGGGACACACATATACAACAATACGTCAAGGTCACCAAGAGCCTTTGAGACTCTGAACTAACTATGATTGTTAGTTACAAAAGACGTTATAAGAACCTATCTGCTCAGATCTTGTCAGGTGTTAAAACGGAGTTGAGGTATGCAGGAGTAGATACTGATCTGGATCTCGCTCCATCAGGGCTGCTATAACAGCAGCAGCAATGGTTAATTACGTTCCGCTGGACCACATCTTAACGGCTGTAGTGTGGTCAAACGAACAATATTTCAAACATGTTATAATAACCCGTTGCCAGACCAGAGGTATTCTCAATTTATTTTATGTTCTGTTATAGGTTCCATCCGGATGAGAGATGTGACTATTGTTATTGGTTATTTAACAGCATCAGCATGTTTAAATCTATGTCATGACTGTATGCATTATGAATGTTTTCCCTCATTTTGTCAATGAGGCAGTTGTGGTTGTGTAGACTTGTTTTCTCACGGCACGAAATCACAGAGCTTTGAAATCTTCACGTAGTCACTCACGTGACTCCGAAGTAAAATAGTAAAATTAAACGAGAACTTACCAGTTGAAGTTTGATCTTTATTTTATGAGGAGTTACGATGAGGGAATGCGTGCCTTCCGCTCCCAGCCCTCGTTAAGCTCATCTGGTAGTTCTAGTCTTCTTTCATCTTACTATCATACTTCAGTCACTGTTATTATTATCTGTGATTTCTCACCGCTGCTTTGAAGATTGACGCACGTGCGGCTGAACGGGCCTTCTTCACGTATTCCCTCATTGTAACTCCTCATAAAATAAAGATCAAACTTCAAACTGGCAAGTTCTTGTTTAAGCTTACTATTTTACTTACTATAGATTGAAGCATTCTGAAACAAATATGAAACAATCTTACTTGGATGCCCTGAAATTAAAGCATATAATTAGTTAGTTACCTAATTGTAGCTAATTACAAAATTCAATTACTAGATCTAAACATCTATGCATTTCTTAAGAAAAGGTTAACATTTTTAAATAGCCTAAGTGTCCAAATAACATCCACACAAGAATTCACAATATAACATGATTTTTAAATCTCATTATCATGAATTTATAGGCCAAATGGAAGGAATTTAGTGTTTAATTCCCGTAAATTAATGGCCATTTTAATCATCTTGCGAATGAGATTTTGTGGAACGCGATCGATTAGAACGTTGCGGTTTGCGGTGAATTTAATCCCCATATCGACAGGAAAAACACTGCCGGTTCGTATATTTACATAATCACATTTTCGCTGATGAAATGTTGATTAAAGTAATCCTAAGAAGCAAGTTTATATGTAAAATATACGACTTATCTTATGTTTTGTCCCGTACGGGAGATCCGTTCCGTTGTCGGCGTTGACGGCGTTAGAAGTCACTTTTTTATTTTACTCCAGCCATTAAATTGTCCCGCGGTTTTTATAAAAAAATTCACAGAACAGCAGTCGGAACGATTATTCAGCATTAGGTAGTAGCCGGAGAAAATATATCTCGGACAGGCAGGAGAAAATGGCATTGTAATCCCACCCCCCCCCCCCCCCCCCCCCAAAGACGGCAAAGTCGCGCACACGGCTAGTGACAGAACTGCAGCGCCGCTGAAGGTAAGTTTTGTAACATACCTACAAAGAGGTCCTTCTGCAGTTGTACAGAGCACTAGTGAGACCACACCTGATGTATTATGTGCAGTTTACATGGTTAATTCCTGGCATGGCGGGACTGTCATATGCTGTGAGAATGGAGAGGCTGGGCTTGTACACTCTGGAGTTTAGAAGGATGAGAGGTTATCTTATTGAAACATATAAGATTGTTAAGGGTTTGGACACACTAGAGGCTGGAAACATGTTACCGATGTTGGGGGAGTCCAGAACCAGGGGCCACAGTTTAAGAATAAGGGGTAAGCCATTTAGAACGGAGACGAGGAAACACTTTTTCTCACAGAGAGTTGTGAGTCTGTGGAATTCTCTGCCTCAGAGGGCGGTGGACACCGGTTCTCTGGATACTTTCAAGAGAGAGCTAGATACGGCTCTTAAAGACAGTCTTGAGTCAGGGGATATGGGGATAAGGCAGGAACGGGGTACTGATTGGGGATGATCAGCCATGATCACATTGAATGGCGGTGCTGGCTCGATGGGCCGAATGGCCTACTCCTGCACCTATTGTCTATTGCCTATTGTCTATTGCCTATTGTCTAACCAAGGAAGGCAAAGGGAAGCCTTCATCAGCCTGAATTGGACACCACTCATATCTGGAACGTGGACTGAACTTAGAAAATTGTGCCAAAACATGGCATCTGTTGTATGCGGGCTCAGTAGATCATCTCTGTACAATTGCTAATGGAATGGCAATACTCTACGGGACTAGGCAACGTTTTGGGCCGAAACCCTTCTTCAGACTTCAAGTTTTGTCTACCTTCGATTTTCCAGCATCTGCAGTTCCTTTTTAAACTCTACAGGACTATTTGTAAAAAAAGAATTTCACTGTGTGCTTGCATTTCACACGTGACAATAAAGTCCCATTGAACCATTGAATTGAACCATTGAAGTTCCATACAATATTTCCAGTGGATGGTTAAATGGCTCTCTTATTGCAGCTAATAAAAATAGCTGAACTTTATACTGTAACATTAATGGTTCATTTATCAAATTATGTACAAAGACAGTTGTTACCTTATCTGCTGCAGAGACTTTAGCACCTTTGTCCAATAAAAGTTCAACTATCTCAATGTTCCGTATTTTAGTTGCTTTAATGAGAGGAGTCTCACCGTCCTGGAAATGGAAAAGAACCTTTTGTTAGTTTTGGTATCAGCACGGAAGTATTCTGTAGCTTAACAAATAAAGTCATTCTGTTTGATTACAATATTGATGCAAAACAAGCTTTGGGGGAATTTATAGCAATTCTCAGGGATTCTCCTATAAATAATTTACCAGCAACCAATATTCACAAAGGTTGAAAACCTTTGTGGAATAACTGAATAAATTAATTCCAGTTTACAAAATATCAAAACACCACAGATGACATGAACATTTCAATAACAAAATTGTGATGACCGGTACCATTATAAATATTAGCATTCGGCAAAAAGCAAACATATTTCCAGCTAATATATGCCGTTAACATACAGTGCTCCCAGGCAAGGTGCAATAAAGGCTAAATACAAGTAAAGCATATTTTATACTTCTCGCAATTTGAGAACATTTCCACACAAGGCTGCATCATTGTATTTCACAAAGTGAAAGAAATAGGTCAAACCTAAATGAAAAAGAACACACATCTTGTATGTATCCAGTTAATTGTATTTATCATGCAGTTTTATTTGTTAATAATACAGATACAAGTGTAGGTTATAATAGTAAAGTGAAGAAACCAGGACATAGTAAACAAGATAAACAGTGCATTTCCTTTTCAAATCTGTTTTATGGACAAAAATGAACTGTAGGAGGATGTACAAAGTAGGAGGATGGAATTGAATTCAATGACATTAAATATACCAGGAGAAATTAAGAAATTGAAAATTCATAGTAGAAAAATGTACAAAATAGTACACACAAGGAAGAGTCCAAATCTATCATCTCTTTTTTAGAACTAGAGAAATTAATTGGAAGCCACTAACACTACTTACATTGGGCGGGGAAAGGATATATCGCCTTTAAAAGCTGGACATTTCTGTGAGTCATTGAACAAGTAATAAATGTGCAATTGAGGTAATTTCACAAAAGGTTATGGGGAAGAAGAGGAAGTTGTCATTTTCATTAAACTGTTGATGGCGCAGCTTATATTGGTCAGCAACATGTGCCTATTCACAAAATAACTTTTTTACTGCAAAGAGTTCCATATTAATAAAAAAGTGAAAACATATTGTTAAGCAAAATCTGCTATATGAATATTCTAAAAATAACTATTGACCAATTCCATAAGTTACATAACCTAGCAAATACAATGACAAAGGCTTCAAAGGATAAAGGATATTTATTGTCACATACACCAATTGCTGCAGTGAAATTTGAGTTACCATGCAGCACACAAATACAATAAACACAACACTTTCGAATTTAACATAAAACATAACCCCCCCCCCACAGCAGAATCAACGTTTCCCACTGTGAGGGAAGGCACCAAAGTTCAGTCCTCTTCCTCTGTTCACCCATGGTCGGGGCCTATTGAGGCCTCTGTTGTCCCCGCAGCGGCGGCCCGATGTTTCAGGCCCTCGAACGGAAGAACACTCTCAGCGGCCCGGAGCCTCCAAATCGGCCACTTCCTACCAGAGACCGCGGCTTCCGAAGTCCACAGGCTGAGCTGGGCGGAGATTCAACGCTTGCGACCTCGGCGAGAGATCCCAGGCTCCGCGATGTCAAAGTCAGCGCCGCCAGCGGCTGGAAAGTCAGGGCCACCAGCGGCTGGTAGCTCCACAGACCACAGCTCCACTGTGTTCAAAGTCGGCAGTCCCAGCACTCCGGAGCTCCAATACGGCGATTCCCGGTAAGGCATCGCTCACTCTGCAATGGAATCCAGTGCTGTGCCGCTGCTGAAGCTGAAACTCTGGCCGGGCTCCGGCAGGAAAGGCCGCGCCAATCCATATGGTAGGCCGCGAGGAGGGGGCGAAGATGCGGCTCGGAGAATAGTCGCATCCTCGACCAGGAAGTGACTACGAAAAACAGTCACTTCCTGGTGGAACAGTCACTTCACAAGTGGAAACACAAAACTTCAAAAACAGTCACTTCACAAGTGGAAACACAAACAACCACTTTAAATCTGCTAATACCATTTAAGTTATCGAGTTGAGATAGTAAAGAAGTAGCAATTGGGAAAGAGGCCTAATGAGTAAAGTTCTCTTCAGGGAATAAGAGGCAAAAACAGTGACAAACGATCAAAATAAAATATTAGCGTTATTTAAACTGTGATAGATCTGGTAAGTATCTACTCATACCTTGATGCAGATTTCTGTGTCAGGGTTGCATTGAAGAATATCCCTTACTATTGTTGCATTTCCTTTCTCCACAGCCCAGTAGAGAGCAGTTTTATTATCCTAAAAACATTGCCAGAAGAAATGTTAACAAAAATGTAATTAAAACTTATAATTACGCAATATTCACTTTGTTGAAAATGGGGTCAAAAGGACCAGATTTTCTTAGGACTAATCAATTTTAAACTGTACACACAAGAGGCTGCAGATGCTGAAATCTGAAGCAACAAACAATTTGTGGCGGCACTCAGCCGGTTGAGCGGCATCTGTGGTGGTAAAAGGATTATCGTGATGCAGAGTTTTGGTCTGAAATATTGAGTTATTTTCTCCTTACAGATGCTGCTTGACTCGCTGAATTCCTCTGGCAGATTATTTGTAGCTTCAATTTTAAAGTGTCAACCTTAGCACGCTGGCATTATGGCCTCCTGAAAATAAAATAGCTGTGCTTTCAAGCCTCACTGCAGAGTCTGGAGCACATCCTCTAGACTGATTTTTGCAATTAACATCTCTACATATTATTCTACACAATAAAAAATAATTGTCTAATTATCTCTTGTAGTTTGCAGGTCATTATTACTGGAAAATATGGTATTTGGTCATTATTACAATGCTGTTTATGAAAACTTGTGTCCAATTTGAGCATCGATTTTTGTTCCTACATTACACCAGAAATTACTCTCCAGACACAATTGAAGGGCCTGTCCCACCAGCATGAGATTGCATGCGTCTAGCGCTACCAAACGTGGTCGCTTGAGGCGTACGGCCTCGCGGGGCCAGTCCCACTTCCAAGGGCGGAGGCGTATGGAGTTGTGCGGAGCTGGTCCAGACATCGCACGGACTCCAAAAATCTTGCACTGTCCGAAAATCCCGCGCGCCAACGGCCTGCAGGCGCATTGAGGGCGTTCGCAGCGTCTCAACTGGCGTACGCAGCGTCTCGACGTCGTACGCAGCGTCTTGACGGCGTATGTCTAGCGGTGGCGTTGCGCGATGACGTCACCGCCCGGCGTGCCGTTGCGTGCCGATGTCACCACCTGACGCCGTGCGGCGTTCAAATTCAGTCGGCCCGCCTCCTGCCCAGCTGATTGGTGAGTACGATGTCGGAACCAGCCCCGCACAACTCCATACGCCTCCGTGGTTCGAATTGGGACCGGCCCCGCGAGGCCCTACACCTCAAACGACCACGTTTGGTCGCGTTAGACGCATGCAATCGCATGCTGGTGGGACAGGCCCTTTACTGCCTACGAAGTGCAAATAAGTGCTTTGGGATTATTCTTTGCTTATCAGTGTCATACTTCTCATAAAAAATTTAATCAAAGAGTTCCATCTATGATTCAAATATCACTGTGTTTGCTGCAAGTAAAATAAAGAAATAAATAAACCTTTACGTTTAAATTGCTATTATTCTCACAAGGTTACTGGACAAAATTATTTTCTTGATTTTCCATGAATCAACAGCACAATAAAAAATTGAATGAGGGTGATTATTTATCAATTTTGGAGGTACATTGATGCAGCTGTCCTCACAAGCTGTGAGGCTGTGGAGCTGCTACCTCACAACTCCAGTATTCCAGATTCAATCCTGACTTCCCGTGTTGTCGGCGAAGGGTTTGCACATCGGTTTCTTCTGCATTCTCATGTTTGCTCCCACATCTCAAAGACCTGCATGTCGGTACTGTAAATTGCCCGTACTACTTAGGTGTGCAGTAGAATTTGAGGGAGGGGGGAAGATGATGATGAGAAAGTGGGGAAGACAAAATTACATTGGCATAAAATTAATGTAAATGGATGTCAGTACATCCTCAGTGGGCAAAGGGATGGACCCTTTGTGGTTTGATTACGATTCTCGTTAAATTCCTTTCCACTGACTGAAACAGTTCACCTATCACTGGTTCCACCCAACACTTCTGAATTTTATATAGTATCTTAAAACAGCAATTCATCATTGAATCAGGAAAGCACTTTAATTTAATATCTGTAACTATTCTCTATATATAAACCAAGGCTAAGTTTATTAGTAAACTAAATATATTTATTTGATAGAAATCACTGCTGAAGTAATTCCTAGTCACCAATGAAATGGTGACTGGAAACCTAGGATATTTTCTTTGGTTCAAATTCCAGTATTTAACTACGATCCATTGCCTCATAGAGAATATTTTACTCCATGGGTTAGAGTACCAATATTGTTACACAGAGCATGTTATCAGTCATGATCTCTACAGTCATGATCTCCAATTTTGTGTAAAACCTGTTCCCTTTAATATTAATTATCCTGATCAACATTTAGACTTACCGTTCCTTTAATATCTATGTCAGCATACTTCTGAAGTAGAGCCCTCACGATTTCCACATGACCACCTTTAACAGCGCCAATTAGTACAGTATCTCCACTCTGAAATAAAATGTATGTGAAAATTCTCCCAGAAACAATGCTCAACAATGAGTATTAGAATAGAAAGGCAAAACTTGAACCAAGTAAAGAATTCCAGTGTAAAGGGTCAAGTTGAAGATGGGCAATTGACATTTAAACCCTTTAACGTAATGTACATGGTGATAGGTGGCATAGTAGCAGTTAGTAGAGCTGTTGTCCACCAGCTCAAGCGATCCAGTTTCAATCTTAATATCCTGTGCTGTTCATGTGGAGTTTGCACATTTTTTGAATCAATGTGGCTTTGTTTCGGATGCTGCGATTTCCTCCCACATTCCAAAGGCGTGTGAGTTCACAGATTAATTGGCCACTGATGTGTAGGAAGATGGTATATTCTGGGAAAGGTTGATGGGGCTGTTGGGATAGTAAAATGGGTTTGTATAGAATGATTGAAAATGGGTACTTGGTGGTTGACGAAGATTCAATGGGCCAAAGGGTCTGCACGTCTCAGTGACGTGATAACTAAAGTTACTTGCCGTAGGCTATTGCTATATTAGTGCTACGTTTACTAAGATACAGTGAAAATGTGGTAGATTGGAAGACTGAGTTTGGCCTTAGAATGTGAGAGGTTTGTGCAAGAGTTTGATGACAAGGGGGAAGAAGCTGTTCTTGAATCTGTAGTAGGTGCATTCAAGCTTTTATATTGTCTGTCTAATGGGAGAGGAGAGAAGAGGAAATGGCCTGAGTGTGAGTGGTCCTCGATTATGTTGGCTGCTTCCCAAGGCAACTTGAAGTATAGATGGAGTCAAAGGGGGATCTGATTGGGTTGTATTCATAATTCCTTGCAAATCCTTGAAGTTTCAGGTAGAACAATTGGGCCATAGAAAGATGTGAACAAATACCTGGTCAGTTTGCTTGGGAAGGGACAAGGAGGAAAAGAAAAGTGTTAAAAATTAAGACATTCCAAGATTTAAAAATGACTAGTTTCTGTTAACAGAAAGCTTCAATAATAATGAATCAAAAATATAAAAGGACTAAATTATAATTTAATCCACAAAGAAAAAAATTATTTCCACACACCTCGAAACAATAAATTACGAGTTACAACACCTGCAAAATGTAAAATCTACATTTTTTCTAAGATTTATAACTTCAAATGAAAATATATCCTGATGTGGTTAACTGCAATTAAAAATTTCTGAAAACATTCTACTATGGAAATAAAATATAAAATACTAACCCTGTCAGGGATGTTGACATAAGTGCCAGCATCTAACAGGTCCTGAACAATCTCTATGTGACCTTCCTTTGCAGCAATCATCAAAGCGGTATTTCCATCTTTATCGGTCAAATTGACATTTGGATTACGATTTAGCAATTCCTTCACTTCTTCAGCATAGCCACCTTTAACAGCCACTATTAAAGCTGTCATGGAGTTCTACAAAAAGATGTCGATGAAGAAAGCTTAATTAAAAAATAATAGTTTTCTCATGTTAATGACTTTAATTTGTCTACAATATAGTCTCTTCCTTCAGAGGAGACGGCTAATACTTCAGTTAACTTAGAATTTATCTCATCATGCACAATGAATGAAGAGTAAGCACAATCTTTAGGTTAATCATGGTGAAGAAAGATACAGAGTAACCAAACAGATACATTTGTACATTACAAGAAACTTCTGAGGAATTGGGCAAGTTGAGGTGCAGTTGACACAAGGGGAATGTGGCAAGTGCAGATGAATATGAATACTCATAAAATCTGTAATTACCAAACTATATTCCATGAAGGAAATGGGGGGGCAATGCATTTTGAAGGGATGAAATCGAAAGTTACATACTTTTTACAGATTAAGTGATAAATCTGAGTGTACATAGAATATCAAATCTTAAGAGTTAGAAACATAGAAACATAGAAATTAGGTGCAGGAGTAGGCCATTCGGCCCTTCGAGCCTGCACCGCCATTCAATATGATCATGGCTGATCATCCAACTCAGTATCCCGTACCTGCCTTCTCTCCATACCCTCTGATCCCCTTAGCCACAAGGGCCACATCTAACTCCCTCTTAAATATAGCCAATGAACTGGCCTCGACTACCCTCTGTGGCAGGGAGTTCCAGAGATTCACCACTCTCTGTGTGAAAAAAGTTCTTCTCATCTCGGTTTTAAAGGATTTCCCCCTTATCCTTAAGCTGTGACCCCTTGTCCTGGACTTCCCCAACATCGGGAGCAATCTTCCTGCATCTAGCCTGTCCAACCCCTTAAGAATTTTGTAAGTTTCTATAAGATCCCCTCTCAATCTCCTAAATTCTAGAGAGTATAAACCAAGTCTATCCAGTCTTTCTTCATAAGACAGTCCTGACATCCCAGGAATCAGTCTGGTTAATGATTAAATGCATTATGAGAAACTAAGCACATATTTTGAACTTAAATGCATACAAAAGCTTTAACTAAATGTACTTGCAGGAATATTCGGTGCAAAAATTCGAGAGCATTTCATTTCAAAAATATTAACTTAAAATAAATTATTTGGTCCTATTCAAACTTCCAAAGACATTTTAAATATATTTTACACGAAACAACCATTACAAATACATACCGCTCCTTCTTGATCAACATCTGCACCCATTTCCAACAAATACTTCACACATTCAAGATGACCCTTTCTGGCAGCCCATATTAATGGAGTTGTTCCATACTAAAAAAAATAAACATTTTTTGCAAATATACTTCAATATTCTCAATGGTATTATTTCAATAGATTCTATAATTTAGACCATGCAACAGCAAGATGTTCATGACATACAAATATTTGCTTAACATCTTCAGGAGGAGGAGCCATCTTGGGGAACGGCTGCTAGCCAGCAGCCGTCCGTTTTAATTCGCTTTTTTAAAAAGTTTTTAGTTAGTCCTGTTTAGTGATGTTTGGAGATATGGACTTTTTAATGTGGGGGGTAGGGGTCAATTTTACTTCTATGTCCCTACCTGGTCGGTTAGGCAGCTTTTTCTCCGGGCTGCCCCGTCGACCCGTCCTCGTGGCCTACCAGCGGGCTTGGAGCGCCGTTTCCTGGCGGGGACCGCCCAGCACCTCGGCCTCGGTGGCGGCACAGCGCTGGAGCGCTATCGTGGAGCGGAGCGGGCGATGCCTTGCCTGGGTCGCCGCGCTGGATCGACGCGCTGGAGCTCCGGTGAGCCGTGTTCAACACCTCCGGGCTGCGGAGCAGAGCGGGCGGCGCCGATTCTAACATCGGGAGCCTGGGAGCTCCAAACCGGCGCGGCCTTGTCGGCTTCGGAAGCCGCGGTCTCCAGCTAGAAAGCGGCCGTTCCAGGTGGCCCAGCCGCTGAGAGGACTCTCCCGATGCCGGGGCAACACCACCCGGTGAGAACGTCCAGGAACATCGGGCCTCCGTAGAGGCAATTGCGGTGGCCTCAATAGGCCTGACTTTGGAGTGAACTTGGGGTTGGGGACTGGACATTGTGCCTTCCCCCACAGTGGTAACCAATGTTGGGGGGATGATTTTTTTGTCTGTATGGTAATCCTGTTAGTCTTTGTTATGTTGAAGTGTGTTTTTAATGTTTTTTTTAATGTTTTAATGTGGGGGAAGAGGGTACGGTAAGGGGGATACCGTCCTTCAGTCGCTTCCTGGCGAGGACGTGACTATTATTCAAGTCGCGTCCTCGCCCCCCCGCCCCCAGCGGCCTACCTACTGGATTGGCGCGGCCTTTCCTGCCTGGACCGACCAGAGCTCCAGCAGCGGCGGGACAGCGCTGATACATCGCGGGGCTGGCGATGCCTTACCGGGGATCGCCGTCTGGAGCCCGGAGTGCTGGGCCTGTGGCACCGACATCCTGGAGCTGTGGTTCGCGGAGCTCCCAACGCGGGCGGCGCTGACAAACATCGTGGGGTCCTGCGACTCTGCCCGGCTCGGTTTGTGGACTCGGGAGCTGCGGACTCCGGTGGGAGGCGGCTGATCGGGAGGTCCGGGCCGCTGAGGAAGATTTTCACCGTCGGGGTTCGGCGTCGGCGTTCCATCAGCCCGGCGAGAGGGCCTGAGCATCGGGCCGCCCGGGGTGGCGACTGCGGGTGCTCGGAAGGCCCCGACCACGGGTGAACATCTGGGAAGATCGGAGGGGAGGCTGGCTGGACTATGGTGCCTTCCTCACCTTGGTGCCATTGTGTTATGTTGTGTCGTGGACTTTCTGTGTTTGTGCTTTTTTTTTAATTCTATTTTATTTTTAATATGTTTTATTATTTATTATTTATTTATTTTTATGATACTGACTGTAAAGGGAAATTCATTTCGTTGTCTCTAATTGAGACAATGACAATAAATTTGAATACAATACAATACAATACTTTGTCCAAGATGGCTGCCGTGAAGGGAGAGTGGACGCTGGCGCGCTTTAGCTGCCGCTGCTCTCTCTTCACATTGTGTTTTTGATTTTTTGTTTTTGGACTGAATTCTGTTTTTAATTTGTCTGTGATGTCTTTATTATTTATTTTATTCTGATTATATGTTTATATTCCTGTTAATCTATGTAAGGTGTCCTTGAGATGTCTGAAAGGCGCCCAATAAATAAAATTTATTATTATTATTATTATCATCAGAACCAATAGTACTTCTTTGCTGAAGATATGATTAGATCTCATACTCACACAAGGAAAATAACAAATAAAGATGAAATTTGAAGCCATTTATTACAAAAAAAAATGTTTTTGATGCAGTTTATGCCTCAGTCACAGCAAATTACTTTTCATTAAATTAAATTTACAAACTGCTTCACTCAGTTCTGGCAGAGTTCTTAGAAAATAAACATGTTTTGTCAAAATAGTTTTTAGCTATTTATCCAGTAAAGTTTTACAATTAATAAAAGTGACTATGTTATGTTGCATCATCTTTATGAACAAACCGATTAAACATATTCAACATAAAACTGGATATACACTACCTTTACTTAAATGTTAAAGCTTGACATAAACTACCAGATCATTTAAAAAATATATTTTTTCTATTTAATAATCAAATATTTTGGAATGCTCAAATCATCCCAAGAAAACAAATCAAACCTATAGTCAATGGTATCAACCACAAGTACATTATAATCACCAAAAGCAGCTGAGGAGGCCGTCAATGGATATTTTTAAGGCAGAAATAGGTAGATTCTTGATGTACGGGTGTCAGGGGTTATGGGGAGAAAGCAGGTAATGGGGTTAAGAGGGATAGATCAGCCATGATTGAATGGTGGAATAGATTTGATGGGCTGAATGGTCTAATTCTGCTCCTATCAGTTATGAACTTGTTGTCAGTACTAAGTTAATTGAAAAGATGGATCATTTATATTATAAGACACTTGTCACTCATCCAATTAAATTTCCCTCTACTTAATGTAGCATTATTCCAGATTGGTGACCATTTAACTCATAAAAGTGAAAATATATTATGGTAATAACCAATTTATATTTACATAAACCACAGAGTACAGAAATTTAAGATATTCCGTAGTATTTGGAAAATAAAAATAAAACACTGACATGATACTTCCTTATGGTCTATAAATTAAACACAATCCATAGTTTAAGACACAAAACCTCATACATTACTACTCAGCAGCAGATATCTTTCAGACTGCAAATCACCAAAAATAACAACCAAGCTCTGATTATGCTGGGACAGTCAAACAGAGTCAAATTGCTTCAGGCAAATTGTTAGCAAATATTTTTAAAGCTTAATATTCACTGCAATTTGCTTCCACTCTTTCAGCAGTTTAATTAATTGTTGGATGGTTAACGCCACTAATTCATTTCACAATACTATTTTTAATGTAAATATTAAAACAAAAATGAAATACCCCAGCACTGATTGGTAGATAGAAATAGGCTGTTTTGGCAACAAATTTAAAATCAAAAGCAATTAAATCTAAATACATCTAAATACTATTTTGCATTCTATAAAACTATTTTAGAATGATAATCTACAGTGAACAAAAGCTTATGCAGATAAGAAAACAATATTAACAGTCATGCACTTTTCCTAAATGAAAAATACTCAATAGCAATTTGATATCACAGAATGTCATTTCCTTAAATTGCGAAAGAACTTTTGTTCCATTGGAGTGCAGTTTTAATACATTAGGTCTTCACCATCAGATGGATCTAACCTTCTGACAAATAGGCCATTTGCTGAGTTTCTGCTAGTGTTTCTCAGAAGCTTGCTGCAGAATAAGTATACAGCCAACCTTTCAGCTGACAGCAAAAGAATCCACAAAAAAACTTAGAAAGAGTAAAATGTAAAACAAAAGAAAAATGTTAAAAATTCATTAGTGTGGCATATACAAATCCTATTGCCTGAATTTTCACATTTGATCAAATGGGGAAGATTACATTTTTGTTACGCTCCAATGCACAAACTAATATTAAGGTTTTTTTTAATATGTTACATACTTACTTTGTCAGAACAGTTAACTTTAGCACCATGCTGCAGAAGTAGTTTAACAATTTCATGATGTCCTCGTCCAGCTGCCCAAATTATAGGGTAAACACTGTACTGTTGATTAAAGCAAACCATTGATTAAATGACGTGTTTGTTAAATGTGAAGACATGAGAGGAAACATAAATATTCAACAAATGTTTAAATTGTGCTGAAATAAATCAATACCAAAAGTTAGAGTGTCAGATTGCATGTAGCGCCAAAACCTGCTAAATTGCTATTAAAAATAATATTACTGAGATTCACAGGGCAATGATTAACAGTAATTAAAATAATTTGGAAAGTAATAAAGAGATCTCAATGTTTTGTGACTGATCATACACAGGAGAGCCTTGAGCAATAATGTGTAAACTCAGATCATGGGGGACACGGTTTGCAAGTGTAGCGTAACATGTACAAGCATAAAAATCAAATACACTGAAGAGAATGGCTCTCAAGGTACTCACCTGTCCAGTAATATTTGGGTTTGCACCTTTCTCAAGAAGCAGTCTTGAAATTTCTATATGACCTTTGTACGCTCCCCACATCAGAGAAGTCCAGCCACCCTACAACACCCAATGCAAAATTAAAACAGTTTATAAAATGATACAAAGATCTTTTTCTACTCTGCCATTACCCAGGAATTACATCTAGTCAGAAGCAAGTCTGTATTATTATTATTAAATAAATCCAATCAATACGATCAGGACAAATATGAAATAAAGTCAGTATCAGATTGTTTCTTTACTCAATGTTTAAAATAATGACCTCAATCATCTGCTCAGTTTAAATTTTGAATCTACAATTACTCATTTGAATGACAGCTGCAGGTTCACCCAAAACTGGTGTTGACTTAGTTTTAAAATGTAAGTTTTACACTGCTATACATCAACTGCAATAAGTAATTTGTTGATTTATTAAACACCCATTATGGATTAAGCAAAAATGCTTGAAATTTGAGATTTGGGATTGACAGAAAAATCTAGAGGTCGAAATTCATGCAAGACCCATGGTGTTAAGCGCAAAACACAGAAGCCACTGTACTTAGTCAGAGCTGTGCAGCACGGAAACAGGGCCTTTGGTCTATTTCGTTCATGCCAACCAAGTTGCTTATCCTGGCTAGTCCCACTTTCCTACTCCTAGCCCATATTCCTCCACACCGTTCCTACCATGTGCCTTTTCAATATCACATTTACCCTCCCCTTGTCTCTACCACTTCCTGTGGCAGCTCGTCTATATATGCACCACATTCCACGTAGAAAACTTGCCCTCAGATCCCTTTTAAATCTTTCCCCTCACTTTAAATATCTGTCCTTCAGCTTTCTATGATCCATGGAAAGAAGTCCCGTCTATCCAGCTTCTCTAAGGGTGGCACAGTCGCTGCCTTACAGCGCTAGACACCCGGGTATGATCCTGACTATGGGTGTTATCTGTACAGAGTTTGAATGTTCTCCCTGTGACCGTGTGGGATTTTGTCAGTTGCTCTTGTTTCCTCCCACATTCAGAAGATGTGCGGATTTATAGGTTCATAGGCCTGATAAATCTCCCCTAGTGTGCGTGATGTGAAACTGGGATAACATAGAACTAGTGTACGGGTGATTGTTGGTCGGCGCAGACTCGGTGGGATGAAGGACATGTTTCCATGCTGTATCTTTAAATTAAACTATCCATTTTCACCTTATAACTCAAACCTTCCAGATCTGCTAACGTCCTTGTAAATCTCCTCTGCACCCTTTCCAGTTTAATGACATCCCTTCTATAGCAGTACTCTAAATGTGTCATTATCAACATCTTGTTCAGCTGGAACTCAACATTCCTATTCCTATACTCAATATGCTGACTAATGGAGGCAAGAGTGCCAAATGCCTTCTTCACCACCCTGTCTACCTTTGTCAGCACCAACAAGGAACCTAGTACCTGCATGTCAATGTCTTTCTGTTCTACAACACTCCCCAGGATCCCACAATTTACTGTGCAAATCCTGCCATAGTATGTTTTTCAAAAAATCAATACCTCGAATTTATCTGCCATTTCATGGCCCAGTTGTTCAAGATCCCGTTGTAATCTTGGATAAACTTTATCCACTTTACTGTCCACTGTACTAACAACTTTAGTGTCATCCACAAACTTACTCACATGCTCACAAAGCGTGCCAATATCCACATCTAAATTGTTAATATAAATAACAAACGTCAATTCCCCAGTACCAAACCTTATGGCACATCTCTTGTAACAGGCCAGAAGTCTGAAAAACATTCCTAGATGCCAGTGCATATAATTGAGCATTTGGGAGACCAGCGGGATAGATTTGCCAGCTGCTGCAGGGGGGGAATTGCAGCATGTTGCCGCATTCTGCCATGTGGAAACTCAGTTTTTCAACTTGCGAACTGTTTGAGATACAAACAGTTCTCAGGAACAAAATCTTGCCGTAACTTAAGGAGGACCTGTAATCCAGATTTCAAATTCCATCTCATTAACTTAAACAAAAACAAATGTATGCAATGTATTAAATACTGTGCACGTTATATATTATTTATTAGCACGTTACCAAACCAAATCTCAACCTCTCTGACCATAACATTTATATTACTAAAAGTCTGATCTTGACCACTTCCTGTTGTTCTGTATATTGATTTTAGAAAAAACGCTGCCACTTATGGCTGTGATTTTTGGCCATCTTACTCAGTCCCCCTCCACTGTGCAGGACAAGAGGATTTTTCCCATCGATGAAAAATAAACGAGTTATTAGTGTTTAAAAAATGTTGAGATTCACTCTACTGAAGGCCACGCCCCTTCCAGAGGGACTATAAAACCCGGAAGTGTTGAGTGCCTCAGTCAGTCTCTGCAAGATGGGGGAGCAAGAGGGTCACGTCTCTCAGTCTGAGCTGTGAATAACACTGAACACATGTCTACTAAACTGTGAGTGTGGTTTTACTGACTTTGAGTGCCCTTAATGTGGTTTGAAAATGAAAATGTGGTTGTTTTGAAATAAAGCACAGCAAATGGTTGGTGGTGGTTGGTTTGAAATAAAGCACAGCAAATGGTTGGTGGTGGTTGGTTCGAAATAAAGCACAGCAAATGGTTGTTGGTGGTTGGTTCGAAATAAAGCACAGCAAATGGTTGTTGGTGGTTGGTTTGAAATAAAGCACAGCAAATGGTTGTTGGTGGTTGGTTCGAAATAAAGCACAGCAAATGGTTGTAGGTGGTTGGTTTGAAATGGCAAATGATTAAAAGTCTAAACTTGACAACTTCCTGTTTGCACTGTATATTGATTTTAGATACAACGCTACCACTTGATTTTTGGCCATCTTACCTAACCCTCCGCTCATCAGGTGCAGAGGATTCTTCTCATCAATGAAATATAAAAGTGTTATTAAAGTATTAAAAAATGTTGAGAATCTCTCTCCTGTCAATTATGCCATGAAGGCCACGGTGGGAGGGGGGAGAGATTATAAAACCCGGAAGTGTGGGTGTGGCTCAGTCTCTGCAAGATGGGGGAGGGAGAGGTCATGACTGTGAATCAGCTGAACACACTGAATGTCTACTGAATTGTAAGTGTGGTGTTTATGTGGTGTTTTGTGTGGTTTTATGGTGGTTTCACACTGCTTGACATGGTATGAAACTGCATTTGAATGTGGTGGCCTTGCACCCTGCATGAAATGGTATGAAACTGCATTTGAATTTGGTGGCCTTGCACCCTGCATGAAATGGTATGAAACTGCATTTGAAATTGGTGGCCTTGCACCCTGCTTGAAATGGCACTTGAATTTGGTGGCCTTGCACCCTGCTGGAAGTGGCATGAAACTGCACTTGAGTTTGGTGGCCTTCCACCCTGCTTGAAGTGGTAGGAAACTGCACTTGAGTTTGGTGGCCTTGCACCCTGCTTGAAGTGGTAGGAAACTGCACTTGGGTTTGGTGGCCTTGCACCCTGCTTGAAGTGGTAGGAAACTGCATTTGAATTTGGTGGCTTTGCACCCTGCTTGAAATGGAATTTCAAGCAATAGTCGTGAGCCAACTGCCAGCCCACCAGCCGTGAGTGAGCTGCCAGCAAATCAGTCTTGAGTGACTGAGCTGCCTCCCCAATAATCCATTTGGCCTACAATGTCCATACTAGCCCTCTGGAAACCAGTCCCTTCAGCCCACAATACCCATACTAGCGATCCAGAAAGCTTCCTCTCCACTGGCCACCAATATTGGAATTGGTGGAGAGGTGGAATATTGTGTTGGGGGGCCAGCCCTCCCGTGTGAATATGGGACCCAACGGGTCCCACTTAGGCTAGTAATAATAATTTTTTACTTTTCTTTTCCAAACATAATTCATAATCTTGAGATAGATCGACAATTAATTGTTTCAGAGATAGCTATTGGGACAGATAATCACATTTATATGAATGATAGCCAGAGACAGGACATCTTTCTTCTACAAGGAATTTGATCTCAATTTATCATTACCTCACAGTCGCTATCCAAGTTTACAACTGTGTAGGTTCACAGAATAAATTTGTATCCCACTCATTCTGTGAAGCAATTAACTTGCACTCCACGTTGCTAAAGTATGGTATTAATTTCACAATCCTACATTGTGAATCCTACAATCCTACATTCAATAGGATTGAACAGCCTAACAATATGTTAGGAGCAACTCCCGACTAATGTATTTTCAATTTATCAAGTATCATTTGCAACAAAGGTAACCTTTTCCAAAATTGACATCCATCCAGTTCTAATTAAATACAAAATAAACAAATTTATTTCAACATTTAAATAGGTGCATAAATAAAATTCTTGCAAAAAATAGCAGCAGTATTTTATTGTACACTAACCATATCTCTGTGCTCAAGGTTCGCATTGAAATTGATAAGTTCGCTCACAATTTCTAGATGTCCTTCTTTTGAAGCCGAAATAAGAGCTGTCCAGTTATCCTGTCAAGAATGAAATAGTCATGTGGAAGTGATTTAAAAAAGCTGTTTGAACAATAAAAAATCAATTAATATGAGATAAAATAATTACTTACAACATCTTCCAGGTTACAGTTGGCTCCTTTCTTAAGCAATTCTTGCACTATCTCCAAATTCCCTTGTTCTGCTGCTAGCATTAATGGAGTTTGCCCGCTCTGCAAAGTAGAATCATTCGTCAGTATCAACATTCAATTTATTGCCAAAAATTAAGATAATTATGATATCAGTTCAAAGATATTTAAGTATTTTTAATCACAAGATAAAATATACACCTTATATTCTGCAGGCATCTTACACTTTAAAAAGTGTTTTAAAGCACCGCAGCAAAGCAAACAAAACAACTAAATGCTTCTTGAGCAGGTTAGGTTATTAAGATCTGCTGTCTCGGCTTGAATGTATTTCTGAGCATGGCTGAACATGTTCTTTATTAAGAATGAGTAATGTTGTTTGTGAAAATGCAAAGTATCATGACAATTTAAAGGTAGACAAAAATGCTGGAGAAACTCAGTGGGTGAGGCAGCATCTATGGAGCGAAGGAAATAGGCGGCGTTTTGGGTCGAGACCCTTCTTCAGACTGATGTGAGGGGGGGGGGGCGCGGGAAGAAGAAAAAAGGAAGAGACAAAGACAGTGGGCTGAGGGAGAGCTGGGAAGGGGAGGAGAAAGCAGGGACTACCTGAAACTAGAGAAGCCAATGTTCATACCGCTGGGGTGTAAACTGCCCAAGCAAAATATGAGGTGCGGCTCCTCCAATTTACGGTGGGCCTCACTCTGGCCATGGAGGAGGCCCAGGACGGAAAGGTCGGATTTTGGAATGGGAGGAGGAGTTGAAGTGCCGAGCCACCAGGAGATCAGGTTGGTTATTGCGAACCGAGCAGAGGTGTTGGGCGAAGCGATCTCACCAATGTAGAGCAGCTGACACCTAGAGCAGCAGATGCAACAGATGAGGTTGGAGGAGGTGCAGGTGAACCTCTGCCGCACCTGGAAAGACTGCTTGGGTCCTTGAATGGAGTCAAGGGGCGAGGTAAAGCGACAAGTGTAGCATTTACTGCGGTTGCAAGGGAAAGTGCCAGGAGAAGGGGTGGTTTGGGTGGGAAGGGACGAATTGACCAGGGAGTTACGGAGGGAGTGGTCTTTGCGCAAAGCAGACAGGGGAGGAGATGGGAAGATGTGGCCAGTGGTGGGATCCCGTTGGAGGTAGACAAAAATACTGGAGAAATTCAGCGGGTGAGGCAGCATCTATGGAGCGAAGGAAATTTAAAGCTCACTTTAAAATATAAGCATTTCCTAACAATACCCTAACTTTAGAGGTTGAATTTAAAAGATTAAAAAAATGGGTGACATATATCAAAATGTTACCTTACTAAAACTATAGTTTGCTACAATTTTCTTTAGAGAGGTCAGTCAGCATTTTGGGCTCCAGTCTGACAGTAAACTATAATTGCAGTCACACCCACATCACTGGATAATTATATCATAAAGAAACCCAAAGGCTCCAACGCATATAGCTTTCCTTCTAGTATTGTTATTGGTTTATTTTTATCACATGAAAAACTGTTATCCTGTCAAATCATACTATACGCGATACAATCAAGCCATACACATGCACACATTTTTTTTTAATTAACATTGATGGGATGGAATCACACAGGGAGCTCTGTGTGATTCACAGGGATTCACCCTCAGAATCACACGGGCAGCCAAAGTCATGTTCTCAAGTGTCAAAAAGTGGGAAGAAACAAAATTTGAGAATATCTGAGCACTTTGAAACTCTCGGGCATCTTTAATCAGCAACTACAAAACAGCATTGCGAAGAGTATTTGCTTGACCGTTAAGGGTAGCCTTAAGGGAGCTAAGCATTTCTAAATAGCAAATACATCTAATAGTGTTTGCTTGCAGAATTTTATTTACAGATCAATTTTGAATACAAACTTCTTTACATTTTAATTGAAAGTACAGAGTAAAACACACATAGGGCAACGTCAGTTAACAGATGTCCGGCATACCTGGGTATCGTGAACTTGCTATTTACTGTAAACAACTTCCTACCTCATTTCTTTCATCCACATCTTTGTATTTCTCTAGCAATGCCTTGAAAGCAGTGACATTTTCTTCTTCAATATAGGTTAGCAAGCTGTGGGTTGTGCCAGTAGCCATTGTGATACACTCTTCTCACAAAGCAGTCTTGACTCTACATAACAAAATATTAACACAAGTTGGCATCAAATTCAGAAAACAAATGGAGATACCAGCAGAGAACAGTTTTAGTTTTATGCAACTAAACATTCCTCCACCACCCTCTCCTTTCAAGATATTGAGCATCTGCACGGAGCAGTATACGGAGCCTGTTGCCAGAGGTAGTCATTACATTTTACATTTCACAGCCCACCCTACTCCACATCATAAAGTGAAAGAAAAATCATTATGAAATGTCAGCAGTCATTCTTCATCACTTATGTCATTCATGTTATAGCTTCTTTCTCAAAGATTGTCTCCAAACATTGTACGGTAGAATATGCAAGACACTGGGCAAGGAAGCAATCAAAAGTTCAAAGGAGGAAAGAACATGGAATAATAACTGAATGGTCGCACTGCTAACAGGGAGAAGACAAATACAAAATAAACTTTAAAGCATGACTAAAATTCTGTGAATCGTTATACTAGAGAAAATTGAATATGGTGGGCCAGAACTGTGTATAGTGCTTCAAAATTAGAACGAGGACAATGAAATTAGCATGCTGAGAAAGATAATTTTGGCCAAACTATTGTTCGAGATTATACAATTGAAACCTCAAGATCAAGGAGCAAGTGAAGGTACGTGATTCCGTCTAATAAACACTAACAAAAGAGACATTCTGTTCTGGGGTGAAAAAGTGGAAATCAAAACTGATGGAGGAAACAAAATAATTAAATAAACACAACCATGTTTAGATTAAGTGGTGTCTCTTTATATATATATATATATATATCAATTCATCTAAATGTCATGTTATTTTTTATAACACTTTTCTGTCATCTCTCTCATATTAAAATTTGGTCTACGTAAACTTAATAGTTAATTTATACTTGCCGCTGAAAATCTATCTTCCAGGGTGACAGACCTTGTCTGATCCTCTTTTATGCAGTTCTAAGCTGAGCAGTGGGCCAAACCCTGCATAAATAAAAAATACATTGATAAGGGTTGTGATATTTTTTTAAACTTGCTTTATGTATTCTTCAATTCATTTTGCAACATTACATCCACAATTACAAACTATCTTCCTTCACAGAAAATCAAACGTCATCTCAATTTGGCAAGCCTAAGATACAGTGCCTTCCATAATGTTTGGGACAAAGACCCATCATTTATTTATTTGCCTCAGTACTCCACAATTTGAGATTTGTAATACAAAAAAAATCACATTTGGTTAAAGTGCACATTGTCAGATTTTATTAAAGGGTATTTTTATATATTTTAGTTTCACCATGTAGAAATTACAGCTGTGTTTATACATAGTCCCCCCATTTCAGGGCACAATAAATTGCTCAGGTGTGTTTAATTGCCTCCTTAATGCAGGTAGCTCTCAGCACCGAGTCTTTCCTCCAGTCTTTCCATCACCTTTGGAAACTATTATTGCTGTTTATCAACATGACGACCAAATTTGTGCCAATGAAAGTCAGTGAAGCCATTATGAGACTGAGAAACAAGGATAAAACTGTTAGAGACATCAGCCAAACCTTAGGCTTACCAAAATCAGCAATTTGGAACATCATTAAGAAGAAAGGGAGCACTGGTGAGCTTACTAATCGCAAAGGGACTGGCAGGCCAAGGAAGACCTCCACAGCTGATGAAAGATGAATTCTTTCAAAAATGAAGACAAATCCCCAAACACCTGTCCGACAGATCAGAAACATTCTTCAGGTTTAGATTTGTCAATGACCACTGTCTCACAGAAGACTTCATGAACAGAAATACAGAGGTCACACTGCAAGATACAAACAACTGGTTAGCTGCAAAAATAGGATGGCCAGGGTAGTTTGCCAAGAAGTACTTAAAAGAGCAACCACAGTTCTGGAAAAAGGTCTGGGGTGTTATGGCCTGGGCATGTATGGCAGCTGAAGGTACTGGCTCACTTATCTTCATTGATGATACAACTGCTGATGGTAGTAGCATAATGAATTCTGAAGTGTATGGACACATCCTATCTGCTTAAGTTCAAACAAATGCCTCAAAACTCATTGGCCACCGGTTTATTCTACAGCAAGACAATGATCCCAAACATACTGCTACAGCAACAAAGGATTTTTTCAAAGCTAAAAAATGGTCAATTCTTGAGTGGCCAAGTCAATCACCTGATCTGAACACAATTGAGCATGCTTTTTATATGCTGAAGAGAAAACTGAAGGGGACTGGCCCCAAAAACAAGCATAAGCTAAAGATGGCTGCAATATAGAACTGGCAGAGCATCACCAGAGAAGATACCCAGCAACTGGTGATGTCCACGAATCACAGACTTCAAGCAGTCATTGCATGGTGAATTGGTAATTTCTACATGGTGAAACCAAAATGTGTAAAAATGGCCTTTATTAAAATCTGACAATGTGCACTTTAACCACATGTGATTTTTTCTATTTCAAATCTCAAATTGTGGAGTACAGAGGCAAATAAATAAATGATGGGTCGTTGACCCAAACATTATGGAGGGCACTGTAGATGCCTTAAATTGAAAGGGAAAACAAAAACAAACCATTATGCAATATTATTACATGCCAAAGTTGTATCTGTTTATTTTTAAACACACAAGGAGCTGACTAAATTTAAATACAGTAAAAAGTCACATCACTATTTTTTTTTTAAAACGGTTTATTAAATGTCAATTATTCTCCAAGTTATGGACATTCTTCTTGTGAAAATAAGATTCCTACGGAAGCAAGGAATAAAATCTGCAGCAATGGAAAGACTTACAGTTATACAGCACCGTACATATTCCTTTCAAGACCTCAAACCACTTTACAGCCACTGAAACACTTCTGAAGAGCATTTACTGCTGTCATGCACACGGCAAGGTTGAACAACTTAAAGAGAGGTCCTTGTTTATCTCCTGAGCACATCACAAATTCAACTTCCTATCCAGCCAATTGAATATGCTTTGAATTAGAAAACGAACACTCAAATTTAATAAGAAGGGAATTTGAGAAAGCTGTAATGGGTAACGGAACACCACATTGGTTATGCAAATATAATATGCAGTCAGCAGATCAATAATAAATTATCAACAGAAGGTCAACCTATAAATAATTAAAGCATTGAACCCTGCACATGGTGAGAGTGGAGAAGCCAGTCAAGTACCTCTGAATCCAGTTCAACGCACAATCTGACACCAAGAGGGAAATGTTAATGCTTTAAACATTGTGTGAGGGACTTGATTGTCCATCACTTGAAGTGGCTTAGTAGTACCACCAGCGGCTGAGCTGGCTCAGTCCTGAAGAGCATAGTTGCCACAATGGCCTAAGGCAGGTAATGAGTAAACCAACACTTAAATCAGTTTTGATAGAAATGATCTCCTTACAGAGATAATCACGCATATTTAAATCAAGGATTCGCTCCATAATGTTGCATGGCACGACAAACATGCAGAAGGGCGCAGTCTAAGAACAGATCAGGCAACTCAAAAATAAGCACCCATGGAGGAACTCCTTCTACACTATCTAGCCAAAGGATCGATCAGCAATTCAGATGGAAATTCCAGGAGCAACATCCGATATACCTAAAAATAATGAGGTGCCTGCAATGCAAACCTGCCTACTCTGTTCACTGTATACTAATGGGCCTGTCGCACTTAGGCAATTTTTTAGGCAACTACAGGCGATTAGTTTGTCGCCACATGTTCCCCGGTGGTCGCCGGGAGTAGTCTCCTCAGTCGCGCAAAAAATCATAGCATCTTTCTGGTCGGTGCTAAATTTTCAACATGTTGAAAAATTTTCAGCGGCAGTGGGTTTGACGAAAATGAGCGTAGCTCGACTTCTCCTGTCATAGGTTGTCGCCAGGATGATGTAGGTTGTTGCCGGTTTTTCGGCGACCTGCTACGACTATGACAGTTTAGACTATGCCTAAAAAAATCGCCAAGTGGGACAGACCCATAAGCAGGAAAACGCAGCTACAGCAATAGGTCATCAAATTTGTGGCGATGCTGCCTTAGCAGCTGCGGCTCGCCTGCAGTCCGTCTGTTTTTTTCTTTTTTTGTTGTTTTCTTGTCCTGTTTTAATTAGTTAATTTTAGTTATTAGGTTGTACATGTGTGGGGAGGGGGGTGGGAGAAACTTGTTTTAGTCTTTTCCTTCGGGGGAATGCGACCTTTTCTTGTCGTATCCCCCGTCCGTCTCCGTCTGCGCTGAGGCCTAATGGCAGAGCTGGCGGCCTTCAACTCGAGGCTCCGGAGGCAGAGCCAGCCAGGACTTACCAGCGCGAAGCTGGCCGACTTTGGGGCTGTGGCGGCGGCCCGACTTCGGGGCTGGGGCGGCGTTCTGACGGCGGCCCGACTTCGGGGCTGTGGTGGCGGCGGCTCGACTTCGGGGCTGGGACAGCGTTCTGGCGGCGGACCGACTTTGTGGTTGTGGCGGCATTCCGGTGGCAGCGACCCGACTTCGGAGCCTCGGCCAGTGGATGACATCATCAGGAGCTCGCAGGTTGGTGACCTGTTTTTCCGGAGCTCCCGCAACAACAGCTTCGTCCGCTGGACTAGAGGGCGGCAGCTTCGACCACCCCGGGCCGCAGAGTTTGAACCGGCCTGTTCGCGGAGCTCGGATTCAGCCGCTGGACTGACTTACTTACCATCACCCGGCGGGGTCACAACGTCGGAAGCCTGGATCGCCTCAGCGCAGAGGGAGAAGGAGGGAAGAGACAAAGACTTTAAAACTTTTGCCTTCCATCACAGTGAGGAGGTGTCTGGTGAACTCACTGTGGTGGATGTTAAATTTGTGTTTATTGTGTGTTTTTGTTATTTTGTTATATGTATGACTGCAAGGCACGGAATTTCAATAAAGGATACTTTACTTTATTTCTTCAAACCCTTTATATCTATTTGTCAATGCTGGAGTATAATTGGAGTACAATTATGTGGCCACTAGTAAGAGGAGATCTCAAGTACATTATCATCCTCAACAATGGCAGGGCCCATCGAGAGTATTAATTGTCATACGTCCTGACAACAGAACAATGAAATTCTTGCTGCAGCATAACTGACCTATAGACATGAAGAATCTTCTGACGTCTGCCTTGGTGACAGTGATTACAGTGCTGTTGATAGAGATGAGGTCCTGAGAAGGTACATCGGTGTTTTCCCTTTCCAAGCGAGAGTAGAATGCATTGAGCTTATTTGGGAGTGATTCCATGCTGTTGCTTGAGCTGCCACTTGGTTTTGCCTTGTAGGAAGTGACGGCGTGCGAGCCCTGTCACAGCAGCAAAAAGTGTCTCTTTGCCTTTCTGATGGCTTTATCAAGATCGTATCTGGACTTGCTATATGAACTTGCATCGCCAGTCTGGAATGCCCGAGATCAAATCCTCAGTAGATTGTGAACTACCTTGTTCATCCAAGCCTTCTGGTTTGGAAAGACTCAGATGATTTGGTGGGATCACATTCCTCCACACATTTCCTTATGAAGTCGGCAACAACTGTGACATATTAGTTCAGGTCCATTGCAGAGTACTTAGACTCCGCCAGTCTATGGAATCCAAGCAATCACAGAATCATTTCTCTGCCTCCACTGACCAGCTCTGTGCATCCTCACTGCTGGAGCTATTATCTTCAGTCACTGGCTATACGCAGCAAGATGGAGAAGAGGCAGGTGGTTGGATTTCAAAGTGAGGGTGAGGGAGGGAGCGATGGGCATTTTTGATGGTGGAATAGCAATGGCTCTGAGTGTTTGACCCTCTGGTTCTGAAGGACACATGCTGGTGGTCGCTAGGAAGTAACTTATTTAAACTGACCTTGTTGAAGTTGAGTTTAATGGGAAAGGTGTTGGTTAAGGTATGCCATGAGGGTTGTTGACCACAGTGTGCAGATCGTCCAGTGCTAGGGTGTCAACCCGGGTCAGGATGTAGACCACGATTGTGATGATGGAGGTGAATTCCCTTTGGAGGTAGAAGAGATGGCACTTCACTGCTGGATGTTCCAAGTGCAGAGAACTGGCATTCTTTTTCATGCCAGTACTTAAAAAAGGAAGCTGAAGGAACGATTGTGCTACAAAATGCTTGGCAGATATAGTGTATACACATGTGAAACCCTAACACTAGGGTGGCACAGTGGTAGAGTTGTTGCCTTACAGGGCCACAGACCCGGTTCGATCCCGACCTTGGGTGCTGTCTATCGAGGGTTTGTACATTCTCACCATGACCTGCATGGGATTTCTCTGGATGCTCTGGTTTCCACCCACATTTCAAAGATGTACAAGTTTGTAGGCTAATTAGAGACAAGAGACAAGACAAGAGACATTTATTGTCACATGCACCAATTGGTACAGTGAAATTTGGGGTCACCATACAGCGATATGAATAAAAAAAACACAACACACGATAGACTTTAACATAAACATCCCCACACAGCGGAATCAAAGTTTCCCACTGTGAGGGAAGGCACCAAAGTTCAGTCATCCTCCTTTGTTGTTCACCCGTGGTCAGGGCCTCCTGAGCCCCCCGCAGTCGCCGCTACGGGTGGCCCGATGTTTAGGCCCTCTCGTCGGTATGATGAAACTCCAACGTCGGAACGGAAGAACATTCTCAGCGGCTTGGACTTCCGAATCGGCCACTTCTTACCAGAGACAGCGGCTCCCGAAGTCCACAGGCCGAGCTGGGCGGAGATGCACACTGGCGGTCCTCGGCAAATGGGATCCCAGGACTCCGCGATGTTGAAGTCTGCGCCGCCCGCGGCTGGAAGCTCCGCAAACCACAGCTCCACGATGTTGAAGCAGCAGGCCCAACACTCCGGAGCTTCAAACGACGATCCCAGGTAAGGCATCGCCCGCTCCGTGATGGCAAATCAGTGCAGCACCGCTGCCGAAGCTCTGGTCGGTCTCCGGCAGGAAAGGCCGCGCCAATCCAAATGGTATGCTGCATGGGGGAGGGGGGGGTGAGGACGCGACTCGGAGAATAGTCGCATCCTCGCCAGGAAGTGACTGGGAAACAGTTTCCCCCTTACCGCTTGGTAACAGACTGGGAAACAGTTTCCCCCTTACCCCTTACCACCTCCCCCACATAAAAATACTAAGAAATACTCCAACACACATTTTTTAAACAGACTAAAAAAAAATTTTTAATGGAAAAACAGACAGTCTGTAGGCAGAGGCTGCGAACATGCGGTGCCCCTACTCCCTAGCTTGGTAAAAATTGTAAACTGTCCCTTGCTGGTCGGTGCGGACTCAGTGGGCCGAAGGGCCTGTTTCTACGCTGCATCGCTAAACTAAAATTATAAAGTAAACTAAAAGGCCCAGGTTTAGCTAAAGTTATGCTCCTTTAGTCTTTGCTCTCTTTGGCAAAGAGGGGGAAATCAGATCAGGAAAGAAATGGTGAAGGAAATTAAATATCTTTTAACCATTGACTTCATGAGGAATGGCATTGAACTGCGCAAACTCTCTTTATTCAGTCATGGAATTTAATTAACGTTGTATAAACTACCAAGCTCAAAATTTCCATAGAGAGTTTAATGGGCAGTTAATGAGCAAATCCAGAAATTTCCAGAAATATCTAGGTAGCAAAAGGCATGATGCATTTGAATTTTGGAACACAACAGAGCCATGTAAACTGACCAGCAAATTTTGGAAATTCACAATAACTCCCAATCTAGTGAAGTTACAGGCTGAATTATGCATTAATGACTATGTTTGTCATTAACATGCTGTAATTTTCCAGCATGATCTGGCTCTGTGTGTTGGGATTCTCACTAAACCTGCAAGTCCCCATATTAATAACTCAGTATTCTAAGATAAGATATGCTGGGGATATTTAAAAACGATTGAAAAGAGTCAAGAGTCAAGAGAGTTTTATTGTCATGTGTCCCAGATAGGACAATGAAATTCTTACTTGCTGCAGCACAACAGAATATGTAAACATAATACAGAACAGGAGATAAAAGTTCAGTGTATCTCTATACCATAGACCACACATATACACAATAAATAAACAGATAAAATGCAATCATAATAATATTGTTCAGAGCTTGTTTGATGTTGTGTTTAATAGCCTGATGGCTGTGGGGAAGAAGCTGTTCCTGAACCTGGTTGTTCCAGATTTCAAGCTCCTAAACCTTCTTCCCGATGGCAACAGAGAGAGGAGTGTGTGGCAAGGATGGTGTGGGTCTTTGATGATGTTGGCAGCCTTTTTATTGAACAGTACTGGTGAAATCTACAAAAACATATAAAATACTGTAACCCCTCGCAATAATGGACCACGATATGGCACATTGAGGCTCCCGTTGCCCTCCCCCCCATTACTCCCGCCAGTTACCCAACAGGCCGGCGCTTCCAGTTGCAGGAGTGGAGAGAGAGAGCAGCATGAAGGCGGCATGAGTATCAGACATGTCTCTGATGCACCGTGTGTGGGGCCGGGGGTTATACAGCACCCCAGCCGGTGAATTCCTGCTTGTTTAAACCCGACCCACTGGTGGGTTTCTCCCTCCCGGCCTTGGGTTAAACGTTACTCCCACACTCGGTCATAGTGAACAATCGTCAATAACAGGCATCCTCTCCCTCGTTGTCCATTATTGCAAAGGTTTGCTCCACAGAACTACTTGAGTGTTTTTCCATGCAAGCATACATTTTTACTATTCCAATTTCCATATAGTGCGTGCCCCTAAGCACTTTGGCTTCAAAGAACATTTAAAAATTGCATTTGCAATTATATAAGCATTTTCGCAGTCTTGACTGCATCTCCCTTCTTCAAATCATGCTACATTCCCCACAATAATTTGACGTTGCTCAGGCCACTGTGTGTATCTATTGTTTTTTGTTGTGATCTGCAAATTTGAAGTGAATTATGGTAATTATGAAAAAGAAGCTTTTATATTTTTCAGCTTTAAATTAACAAATTCATGATTATGAAACAGTTGCATGTGTATATGTTAAACAAACAGTTGTAATAACAGTTATTTAAATAGCACATTACCCAATGAAGCAATTGTTTTTGTGCAACCATGTTTACTAAATGTCAGGACAAATCATAACAACCTCTACATTATGAGAAGTATTTCAATAAACTTGGAAAACTGCAAGTTAAATTAATTTAGTTTTTCAAACCACAATAAAATAGGACTGTGCAATTTAAATTGCATTCATTCAAGACACTCCTTGATATTTTATGCATCTGAAGACAACAAAATGCTCATAACACAATAAAATTCAATACCGTACAAATGCTGCAATGGAAAATTCAACCTGGGAATAAATAATATATGAATACAATACCCTTCCAATTATCTCAATTCTGCTCTGCAGCTCATGTGATTTCCTTTCTGGCTGCAAGAAATATAAAACCACAAACGCAGATTTGTCTTTATCCACTTTGACAATCTGCTGTATGAAAAAGAATGCCCAAACAAGGAGTTCAATCATTTTGAATATTAAAATTTAAATAATGTTTACAATCTCCCGTTGCTTCTGGAATCTTGACAGATGGACTTCTCAAATTGACCCAAAAACCACAAATTAAATCAATAAAGATGCCAAAATATGTTAAGTAAATGCTATTTTTTAGAAAGATGCAAAATTGCAGTGACATATCAAACATATATTATACATCCCTGAAGGTATTTATCTGTTTTATCTGAGAATAAGAAAAATTGAAAATGTAGCATTTTAGACACAATAGAAAGCAAAATCTCCAAATATTTAAAAATCTGAACTGTAAATATTTATGAAGAATAAATAACAAAAATGAAATGCCATTATATTCCAAAACAAAATGTACAATGCGCAAACAACATCTAATTCTCCTAGGAACCAATATTAAAACCCGCATAATGAGGCTTCAAAATGTAATACAGATGTTGACCTGTTTTAACTCCTGGAGAAACAAAGGCACAATTTTAAAACTCACCCCATTTTTCCAAATCTTTCTGTAAATTTACACTTACTTTCACAAATCTCTTCCATAATAGGATTCCTCCATCGATCATCCTTGAATTTAACTGATTTTCACATTTAACTGTCTTCACCCGACACAGCACTAAATTCTATAATTCCCTCCCTAAGCTTCTCCAGCAGTCTATCTTGCTATCCTTTTTAAAATCTACTATCCCGCCATGTTTGGCAGGTGCCCAATGTATAATTTCAATTGCAAATGCAGTGAAATGTTTACGATATTTCTGCACATCAAAAGATGCCAACACAGTGTGCAGCAGGTTGCAGTGTTGCCTCACAGACTGCCAGATTCAATCCAGTCCTCTGCCTGCTTGCCTTTTCCTCTGGGTGTTCCAATTTCCAACCATACCAAAAGACATGCTAGTTGATTGAATGAATGAATACTGAATGAATGAATTAATGCTTTATTGTCACATGTGACAAGTCACAGTGACATTCTTTGCTTGTTGGTTCTTTGTTGGTGCTGTAAATGACCCCAAATGTAGGTGGATGGTTGGTGAATCAGGGTGGGAGTTGATAGGCATTTGAGAGCAAATGGATTACATGGAAATAAGTAGTGGACTGGGATTGTTTGAAATAAATTGGGGAATGTGATTGTCTGAAAATCTCCATAGACTTAATGAGCCAAATGGCTTTCTTCCACGTGGTTAGGAAACATAAGAGAGAAATCTTGGACAACATTAAAAAAATCATGTTTTAGCCCAATCTCATCCAGGAAATATATGGCATGTATGGTATATAGCAATAAATCGGAAATATAATCCGAAATAATCGCCAAGTGGGACAGGCCCTTAAGGAACTCAGTTAAGTTGACAATTACAGGGAACCTTTGTTTAATGCAATCTTGAAAGATGCTTCATTAAGGAAAATGCATACATCTAAAAGATGCAGTATAGTGGATTCTTGGTATAATGTATTCCTATGGACGGAGAATAGCACACCATTTGTTATAATGAAAGATGGCTACAAAAAAAACGAGACCGAGAACAGAAAGGAGATTGAGAATCTTGTAACCTGGTGCCAATACTACAACCTCAAGAGTCAAGACAAGAGTGTTTTATTGTCATATGTCCCGGATGGGACAATGAAATTCTTACTTGCTGCAGCACAACAGAATATGTGAATATGTAAACATAGTACATAACGGGGGAAGAGAAAAAAAAGTAAAAGTTCATTAAATAACAAATATAGTGCAAATAACAAATAATATAGTCTTTCAGAGCTCGGAGCTTATTCATTGTAGTGTTTAATAGCCTGATGGCTGTAGGGACGAAGCTGCTCCTGAACCTGGACGTTACAGTTTTCAGGCTCCTGTACCTTCTTCCTAATGGCAATGGTGAGATGAGTGTGTGGCAGCATGGTGTGGGTCCTTGATGATTTTGGCAGCCTATTTGAGGCAGCAACTACGATAGATCCCTTCGACAGTGGGGAGGTCAAAGTCGGTGATGGACTGGGCAGCGGTCACAACTTTTTGTAGTCTTTTTCGCTCCTGGACGTTCAAGTTGCCGAACCAGGCCACGATGCAACCAGTCAGAACCTCTCCCTCGATGTCAGCAAGACAAAGGAGATTGCGATTGACTTCAGGAAGCAAAGCAACACATACCAGTATTCATTGTGTAGGAAAAAACTGCAGATGCTGGTTTAAATCAAAGGTAGACACAAAATCCACCATTCTACATTGATGGACCTGAAGTAGAGATGGTCGAAAGCACACTAACGCCTCTACTTCTGTAGAAGGCTTAGGAAGGTCAGCCTGTCCCCAACATCCCTCACCAGCTTCTACAGATGTGTCATAGAATACATCTTATCGGAATGCAACACATCCTGGTTTGGGAATGGCTCCATCCAAGACTGAAAGAAACTGCAGAGAGTTGTGGATGTAGCCCAGGCCATCACACAAACCAGCCTCTCATCCATTGACTCCATCTATACTTCACTCTGCCTTTGCGAGGCTGCCAACGTAACTCCTTCTTCTCCCCTTTCCCGTCAGGCAAGAGGTACAGAAGGTTGAAAATGCATACCTCCAGAATCAGGAACAATTTCTTCCCAGCTGTCATCAGGCAACTGAACGATCCTCTCATCAGCTAGAATGCAGTTTTGACTTCCCATCTACCTCATTGGAGATGTTTTAACTATCTTTAATCAGACTTTATCTGACTTCAATGTTATATCGCACTATATGTTGTACCATTTAACCTTTATCTGTACACTGGGGATGGTTTGAATGTATTCATGTACAGTCTTTGACTCGATAGCACAGAAACAAAAGCTATTCATGGTACCTCGGTATACACCTTACAACAATAAACTATATTAAACTAAGCAAAATACTTGGTGTAAGCCACTTTTGGATTTCAAAAGTGAATTGTTAGAGATTATTCTTCAAACATTTGCATTGCAGATTCACCAACATACTCCAAAAGCCTGCAATTAATTGTCATCATGTAGGCTGCCTATGTAATAAAACACTTAAATTACATGACTTTTAGTCATACAGAAGTGAGGAAAGTGAGTTTTAATCAGCATCTAACCATATAATATTTTTTTAAACATCCACATAACAATTTTCAAAATACTGATATTTTTTGGAATATACAGAATTAGCTTTAGTTAAATAAAACCTTTTGTGCACTGTTCCAAATGAATAAACGGATGAAATCAGGTATTACAGGTGTGGGATGTATGCACTAAACCAGGTTGGATTGGTGCATATGGAAGCTATGTAATCGGGCAAGAAGGTAGCAGATGGAATATAGTGTGAAAAACTGTGAGATCATCCAGTTTGGTGCAGAAAATAGTAAAGCTGAGAGATTAGTAGAAACAAAGATCTGTAGATGCTGGTTAATACACAAAAGTGCTGGAGTCGCTCAGCAGATCAGACAGCATCTCTCGAGAATTATAGATAGGTGAGATTTCGGGTCATGACCCTTCTTCAGAAAGAGATGGGGCAGTTTTGATATTCACACTATGTGTACTTGTACACAAATCACTGAAAGCAAACATGCAGATTCACCAAAAGAAAGACACAAAAACCTGGAGTAATTCAGCGGGACAGGCAGCATCTCTGGAGAGAAGGAATGGGTGATGTTTCGGGTCGAGACCCTTCTTCAGACTGGTTAGGGATAAGGGAAACATGAGATATAGTCGAGGATGTGGAGAGATAAAGAACAATGAATAAAAGATATGCAAAAAAGTAACGATGATAAAGGAAACAGGCCATTGTTAGCTGTTTCGTAGGGTGAAAAGGAGAAGCTAGTACAACTTGGGTGGGTGAGGGATAGAGAGAGAGGGAATACCGGGGCTACCTGAAGTGAGAGAAATTAATATTTAATGTAAACTGCCCAAGCGAAATATGAGATGCTGTTTCTCCAATTTGCATTTAGCCTCACTCTGACAATGAAGGAGACCTAGGTCAGAAAGGTCTGTGTAGGAATGGGAAGGTGAATGTCCGTCAACCTAGAGATCAGGTAGGTTCAGGTGGGCTGAGCGAAGGTGTTCCGTGAAACGATCGCCCAGTCTACGTTTGCTTAGAAAGGGAAATGGTAAGATTTAACTTCTGGAGTAAATAAATCTTGTTGCAATTGTGCAACGCCTGGAGGAAGCTGCACTCTCAGGATTATATACAGTTTTTTATCTGAAAAAGAAAGCAGGACAATGAGGAAGTGCAGCAAAATTTACACTGGACTGATTCCAGAAATAGCAGATTTGCTGAATGAGGAGAAATATAGTACAGGCTTGCAGTCTCTAGGGGTTGGAACAATCAGACATCGCCTCAGTGAAACTTACAAATATCTTTCAGAGCTTTATTGGCTGGATGCAGTGAGCCTTTCTCATAGTGGGGGTCCTGAACTGGGGCTCACCATCTCAGAATGAGGGTAGACAAAAATGCTGGAGAAACTCAGCGGGTGAGGCAGCATCTATGAAGAGAAGGAATAGGCGATGTTTCAGGTCGGGACCCTTCTCGACCCGAAACATCGCCTATTCCTTCTCTCCATAGATGCTGCCTCACCCGCTGAGTTTCTCCAGCATTTTGTCTACCTTCGATTTTTCCAGTATCTGCGGTTCCTTCTTAAACATCTCAGAATAAGGGGTAGATTTAGGACTGAGATGGGAATTTTTCACTCATAGGGTTTATCATCTGGCATTCTCATCACAGAGGGCAGTAGTGGCTCAGTTAATTTAAAGCAGAAATGTACGGATTTCTGGATATTAAGGGGCACAGGAGTTACATGGCTAATGCATGGAGATGAAGCCCAAGTAGCAGGTCAACCATAATCTTGATAAATGCCTATGCAGTTAAAGAGACAGATAGACAACCTTAAAAATGCTTATTTTTCTGTGCAGCAAGAAAACTTCTGTCAAGTTAAAAAATGTTGAAAATGTAGAGACATGCAAGAAGAAAATTGAACGGTGCTGATTGAGCTGGTTCCATATTCTGCAGGAACTAGTTCCACATTCTCCAAATGTTGGCTGCAAGTTGCACTGTTGTTTCCCACTCCTCCATCTTTCATCCCCATTTAACAATCCAACATGCTCTCTGAACAGCCTGTCGACTTTCTTCTCATGATGTACACATGATCTCCATCAACCAGAAATACAATTTTACAATCTTTACCTACAGCAACCATAAAAGCACGATAACAATGGATAAACAGAAAATACAGTGAATGAAATTCTCCCCAATGAAAGGAAGATCCATCAGGACATAATTTAGTTGAGTCTACCCAATGGACAATATGCCCTTGATACCATGTCTACAAAGTATCGATATTACATTTTACATTTACCAGATCATTACCAGGTTGAAGGGACCTGCTTGAATATTTTGTTTACAAATTTTCTTAGCAATAATGGATATAAAAATTACCATATAAAATGCATGCCACTTATTTTTTAAATGATTCAACGCCGTGTATTTCATTTATTCCAAAGAGGCAATTACACCAAAAAAAATGAATTTAAAGAAACATTCTAAACATATAACCAATTAGTTGAGTCATCAGGTACATAATTACAGCACACCAACGCACCTGCTATTTTCTCTCCAGGCTACAGCAGACCCGTTGCCTCCCAATGTAATCTACATACTGGAGCGGCTGATCCAGAATTTGTGTTGTTTGCACGTCCACCGCCGCCCGAACCCCGGCGGGCACGCACGTCACAATGCCTGGCTCGCCCACCCCGTCACAATGCCCGGCCACCCGAACCCCAGCTACCCCATCCGTCACAATGCCCGGCTCTCCCGCACGTCACAATGCCCGGCCACCCGAACCCTGGCTCGGCCCATCCGTCACAATGCCCGGCTCTCCAGCACGTCACAATGCCCGGCCACCCGAACCCCACCTAGCCCGCACGTCACAATGCCCGGCCACCCGAACCCCCGGCTCGCCCGCACTTGACAATGCCCGGCCACCTGAACACCTGCTCGCCTATCCGTCACAATGCCCGGCCACCCGAACCCCACCTAGCCCGCACGTCACAATGCCCGGCCACCCGAACCCCGGCTCGCCCGCACGTAACAATGCCCGGCCACCCGAACCCCGGCTCGCCCGCACGTAACAATGCCCGGCCACCTGAACACCGGCTCGCCTATCCGTCACAATGCCCGGCCACCCGAACCCCGGCTCGCCCGCACGTCACAACGCCCGGCCACCCGAACCCCGGCTCGCCCGCACGTCACAATGCCCGGCCACCCGAACCCCGGCTCGCCTATCCGTCACAATGCCCGGCCACCCGAACCCCGGCTCGCCCGCACGTCACAATGCCCGGCCACCCGAACCCCGGCTCGCCCGCACGTCACAACGCCCGGCCACCTGAACCCCGGCTCGCCCGCACGTCACAATGCCCGGCCACCCGAACCCCGGCTCGCCCGCACGTAACAATGCCCGCAGCCGTTTTCAAACGAGCAGCAAACGGACGAATCGGTTAGAAATGTCGGCTCGCGACCGTTCGGCAACCATTACCCAGCCTAGCTCGCAGCGAGAAAAAGCCAACAGGCCACTCATTTCAAGTCTCTTCACTCACCATCGATCAGCAACTTCTCTCAACAAGGCGTTGTTACGTTTTCTTCATTGTCCTGGTGACAGCTCCTCCACGGACGCGGCCATTTTGCTAGGACCCAAACATCGATCACGTGGTCTGGCCGCATTACGTCATGGGACCGGGTAAGTGGGGAGTGGGAGTGGGGGGGGGGGGGGGGGCTGATGGAGATGAGATGTGATGGAGGGAGAGAGGGACCTGATGGAGGGAGAGTGAGGGGTCTGATGGAGGGAGAGAGGGACCTGATGGAGGGAGAGAGGGGCTGATGGGGATGTGACAATAGACATTAGGTGCAGGAGTAGGCCATTCGGCCCTTCGAGCCAGCACCGCCATTCAATGTAATCATGGCTGATCATCCCCAATCAGTTCCTGCCTTCTCCACATATCCCCTGACTCCGCTATTTTTAAGAGCCCTGTGAGGGGCTGATGAGGATGTGATTGAGGGAGGTAGGGACCTGATGGCGAAGTGAGGGGTTGATGGAGGGACAGACTTACTGGATAAGTGAAGGGCTGATGAAGAGCGAGCGGCCGACAAAATGCAGAAGTAAGGGGCTGATGGAGGGAGGGACGGACCGCATGAAAAAGTGAGGGGCTGGTGGATGGAAGGAAGGAGGGAATGACCTGATGGAGAAGTGAGGGGCCGATGGATGGAGGGAATGACCTGATGGAGAAGTGAGGGGCCGATGGATGGAGGGAGTGACCTGATGGAGAAGTGAGGGGCTGATGGATGGAGGGAAGGAGGGAATGACCTGATGGAGAAGTGAGGGGCTGATGAAAAGGGGGGAACTAATGGAGACTCGAATGGGTGTGTAGATATTGAAGAGCAATTCTACCACATCTTTCGGTCTGAAGAAGGGTTCCAACCTGAAACGCCATCTGGCCATTTTCTCCAGAGATGCTGCTTGACCCAATGAATTACTCCAGCATTTTATGTCTATAAGCTAGCATCTGCAGTTCCTTTTTATTAAATTTTAACCACCTATTTCAGTCTGCACTTTTATGGCCCAGTTACCTAGTATAATTGATAAATTGATGTATTGTATCGGTTTATTATATTCTTGTGTTGTTGCTTTAACATGCCAGTAAATCTGCAGCAAATAAGAATTTCATTGTTCCATTCTGGTGCATGTGACTATAAAACACTCGAGGGAATGGCGTGAGGGAGAGGGCATTAAGTGAGATGGGGGAATAGTGCTGTGGGTAAAGGTACTGGAAGTCCAAGAGAAGCAGAAGGAGTGACGCAGGGGGCCTGTTATTGAATGTAATCTTTCCCTTCCAGGCTCCTTTGGGCTTCAGCAACCTCCCATTCCCCATATCTTTCCCCTTGCCAAAATTCTGTCCCCTCTAATTTCATTCCATAGTACACCGCCACCTTCCTTCAGGCTCCTCAATCAGACTTAACGCCAAAATAGACTTTTCTTAAGCTGCAAGGGAGTCAAGAGGAATGGGCGTTGGACAGGAAAGCAGCATTCTGGCTGAGATCAGATCAGCCATGATCTAGGTAAATTGTGGAGCAGGTTTGGCTTCCATATGGCATACTCCTGGTCCTATTCTTAACATAACCTCCTGACCGCATTCTTGTCAAGAAAAGGGAAGTTCTGAGGCTCACAAATTAAAATCTTATCCAAAGAGCGAGAGTTATATCACATTTTGGGATTTCAGATTGCACTACTAGAACTAGGTATTATGTTTTATTAACAAGGTTCTTTTGAGGAAGCCACACATACTTAAATTCAGTTTATAAAGTATTTACAACACAAACCTGGGTCATTCAGGCCAACAGATCTATGACATTGTTTATGCTCCAGTGTTTTATATTGCCCTGTCAACAAAGCCTTCTGTTCCAGCCTTCTGTTCCTTGTTTATCTAGATTGTCCATTGACTGAGTTTGATGTTCAGAACTGCCATTGCCCATTTGCTGATGCCACAACATTGCCCAAAGATGTACTCTAACCTCAGGGTTTCTCTGATATAATCATCTGTTCTGGAAGAATCGGTCTGTTCAGCAGAGACTCAATGTGTACAGGAAGTCACAAACAGCTCATGTGTTGGTGTCAAAACAAGCCTATGATTTCCTGTAAAAACACATTCCCTGGCATTCTTGGTCTTTTGCTTAAATCATCGCAGCAATGTTGACCCCCTCTTGTACAAATCCTGGAATGACACTGGCATTGATGTAAGACAGCAGTGCCAACCTCCACAATCCTCTCAGCGGTTTTCCATATAACCCTGTGCAGAGAATTATCTGCAGCCCCAGTTCCAGAGCTATTTTGCCTGAACCAGCCAGAGTTGATATAAGCCTCCCCTGGCCAGAGTACCTGATTAGCAGGCCTCCTCGCGATGTAGGTCTGAAGAAAGCATGGAGGAGTTGATTCGGCCATTGAGAAAGCAACAGGGAAGATAACTATCCCTGAGACCTGTAACTCTATTGGTACAAAGTCTTGCCTGAAAAGAGGCAGTGTGAGGGAATCTTAAACCAATCCGTTATGTGGCAGGATGGGGTCCAATTACTCCCCAGTCCTGACGCTCAGCACAGGAGCGCCACAAGGTTGTGTGCTGAGTCCCATTTTGTACACAATATAAACTTATGATTGTATACCAACACACAGTACAAATAGGATCATTAAGTTTGCGGACGACACGACTGTGGTGGGACTGATAAACAACAACGACGAGTCTGCCTACAGGGATGAAGTCCAAAAACTGACTGTCTGGTGTACCAAAAACAACCTGGTACTCAATCCATCGAAGACAAAAGAGCTGGTCGTTGACTTCAGGAGGAAGAGGAGAGGAACCTGCTCCTTTATACATCAAAGGAGACATGGTGGAGAGAGTCACTGGCTTTAAGTTCCTGGGAATAAACATCTCCCAGGACCTTAAATGGCAAATGAACACCGTCACTCTCGTGAGGAAGTCACATCAGCGGCTGTATTTCCTGAGGTCTCTGCGGAGAGCAAACGTCTCGCAGCCGCTGCTGTTGTCCTTCTACCGATGCGCCGTGGAGAGTATCCTCTCCTATGGAATCCTGGTGTGGTTTGCTAGCTGTACTGTGGCTGAGAGGAGGGCGTTGCAGGGAATTATAAAAACTGCGCAGAACATTACAAACGCCCAACTGCCCTCCTTGGATGACATATATAGGGCCCGATGCTTGCGCCGGGCCACAAATATCAAGCAGGACACATCCCACCCTGCCAACCACCTTTTTACTCTGCTACCCTCTGGGAGGCGATTCAGGACTCTGAAGGCTCGCACCGGTAGACTAAAGAATAGTTTCTACCCATGTGCGATAAAAGAGCTAAATTCCAACAGAGAATGCTGGGGAAGCAAAATGTAATTCTAAGAAATGCCGCCAAATTCTTTTAAATTCTTTTAAATTCTTTTAAAATACCTATTTATTTTTTACTAATAAGTGTACATATGTGTCAATGGTTGTCGTGTTTGTATTTTTTTAACCGGAGGAGATGTAATGGAATTTCGTTGCACAGTATTGTGCAATGACAATAAACGTATTCATTCATTCATTCATTCATTCATTGAGTAGGAAATAATTAATTTTGCAATAGGTTTACACAATTCTATGAAAGATGCATGCTCTCCTAATTTTTGTTGTAAAAAAAGACGTTTGTATGGCTTCCTCTGAAGTTATTAACTAAAAATGTGTTTTGAAGTGGTACTGCTGCTGGTATGTCTTCACTGATTGTTCCAGGGTGTATCAGCAACTCATTATTACTATTACAGAATTCTGAGCTTGACCTGCAGAGGAGCTCCCCTGGGTTATGGATGACCCGACTTACAGTTAACTAACTTTATGCAGATTTTCCCCATACTTTTTTTTAAAAAGCATTTTTCAAGTAACAATAAAAATGTTTCATGGTTTTCAGTAAATATTCCATTAGTTAAATTAGGGGTAGTGTTAGGGTGTTAGAATTCTAACATTTCCAATGAAAGAAAGAAATATACAAGTACAAAATACAAAGTGCAGGAGGAACTTAGCTGGTCAGGCAGCATTCGGGGAGGGAATGGACAGGTAATGTCTTGGGTCAGGATTCTTCTTCAGAATGATGAAGGGTCCTAACCCAAAACTCCCTGTCTATTCTCTCCTCAGATACTGCCTGACCCGCTTTCTCTAGCATTTTGTGTTTTGCTCAAGATTCCAGTATCTGCAGTCTTTTGTGCCTTGAAACGTACAAGTATATGTAGAGTAATATGTACATGAGTAGCAATTAAAAATAGAGAGTTTTCTGGAACAGAAATCTTACATTGCCCAGGAACTGCCTGTTTCTTCCAACAGAGGGTGCTTTACTACAAGCCAAATCATCTCATAAGTGCAGCTTACTCAAAGCCCTGTGTCAGTGCTGTCTGCTGCAGTGAGCCAGGATTAGTAGTTGGTAGCTAAAAATGCTGGAGAAACTCAGCGGGTGAGGCAGCATCTATGGAACGAAGGAATAGGTGACGTTTCGGGTCGAGACCCTTCTTCAAGTCTGAATACACACATTGAACTCGACTCAATAACCAAAAATCTGTAGCCTCCTTTTGCCCTGGTATTTTATTCAATTCACATGTATAATTAATAATGTTTTATTATTAATGTTTTATGTGTCATTCCTAATTTTCACTGTATGTCATGTTGTCACTTGTGGGTGGACTGTATGTCATGTTGTCCTTGCATATGAATACTTGGCCAATAAACTTATTCATTCATTCATTCATTCATTCATTCATTTAATGCCTTCCACGAAAGTCTACAACCAAGGAAGAGGAGTCTGCAAAGACCAAAATAAAATTGTATTTAATTTTATGTATCCTTAGCTCTTTAACTGAGTGAAATCCAGGTTAGCCGGGAAGTGGTGTTAGGTAAATAACTGAGTGAAATCCAGGTTAGCCGGGAAGTGGTGTTAGGTAAATTGAATGGATTAAAAGCCAATAAATCCCCAGGGCCAGATAGGCTCCATCCCAGAGTACTTAAGGAAGTAGCCGCCCCAGAAATAGTGGATGCATTAGTGATAATTTTTCAAAACTCTTTAGATTCTGTAGTAGTTCCTGAGGATTGGAGGGTAGCTAATGTAACCCCACTTTTTAAGAAGGGAGGGAGAGAGAAAACGGGGAATTACAGACCAGTTAGTCTAACATTGGTAGTGGGGAAACTGCTAGAGTCAGTTATTAAAGATGGGATATTTGGAAAGTGGTGAAATCATTGGACAAAGTCAGCATGGATTTATGAAAGGTAAATCATGTCTGACGAATCTTATAGAATTTTTCGAGGATGTAACTAGTAGAGTGGATAAGGGAGAACCAGTGGATGTGTTATATCTGGACTTTCAGAAGGCTTTCGACAAGGTCCCACATAAGAGATTAGTATACAAACTTAAAGCACACGGTATTGGGGGTTCAGTATGATGTGGATAGAGAACTGGCTGGCGGACAGGAAGCAAAGAGTAGGAGTAAACGGGTCCTTTTCACAATGCAGGCAGTGACTAGTGGGGTACCGCAAGGCTCAGTGCTGGGACCCCAGCTATTTACAATATATATTAATGATTTGGACGAGGGAATTCAATGCAACATCTCCAAGTTTGCCGATGACACAAAGCTGGGGGGCAGTGTTAGCTGTGAGGAGGATGCTAGGAGGCTGCAAGGTGACTTGGATAGGTTGGGTGAGTGGGCAAATGCATGGCAGATGCAGTATAATGTGGATAAATGTGAGGTTTTCCACTTTGGTGGCAAAAACAGGAAAGTAGACTATTATCTGAATTGTGGCCGATTCGGAAAAGGGGAGATGCAACGAGACCTGGGTGTCATGGTACACCAGTCATTGAAAGTAGGCATGCAGGTGCAGCGGTCAGTGAAGAAAGCGAATGGTATGTTAGCATTCATAGCAAAAGGATTTGAGTATAGGAGCAGGGAGGTTCTACTGCAGTTGTACAGGGTCTTGGTGAGACCACACCTGGAGTATTGCATACAGTTTTGGTCTCCTAATGTGAGGAAAGACATTCTTGCCGTAGAGGGAGTACAGAGAAGGTTCACCAGACTGATTCCTGGGATGTCAGGACTTTTATATGAAGGAAGACTGGATAGACTCGGCTTGTACTCGCTAGAATTTAGAAGATTGAGGGGGGATCTTATAGAAACTTACAAAATTCTTAAGGGGTTGGACAGGCTAGATGCAGGAAGATTGTTCCCGATGTTGGGGAAGTCCAGAACAAGGGGTCACAGTTTAAGGATAAGGGGGAAATCTTTTAGGACCGAGATGAGAAAAACATTTTTCACAGAGTGGTGAATCTCTGGAATTCTCTACCACAGAAAGTAGGTGAGGCCAATTCATTGGCTATATTTAAGAGGGAGTTAGATGTGGCTAAAGGGATCAGGGGGTATGGAGAGAAGGGAGGTATAGGATACTGAGTTGGATGATCAGCCATGATCATATTGAATGGCGGTGCAGGCTCGAAGGGACGAATGGCCTACTCCTGCACCTATTTTCTATGTTAACATTTGCATTTTTATTAATTTAGGGATCCTTTGGTCAATTTCATTTTTGGAGCTATATTACACTGGATAAATCCATTAGCTTATAAATCAGGACTAACTATATTAAATAGCTGTGTCTAAGGGTAGCAGAGGCCACTGCAGATGTGAATACATCAAGAGAATGTTCAAGTTAAAAAGCAAGCTTCTTGATTACAGTATCTCTCCCCCACCCCTCACCTCCAGAAAAACGGGATTGGATAAGCCATGTATAGAAAATAGTAGGAACAATCAATAATCAACAGCACAGTGTGATAACCTTGCACCAGGTCACAGTGACCTTGCTTACAACTCTAAACTAAACTCTGCCACCCTGATAAGGGAAACAATGAAAGCAACCAACATAATCAAGTGACACACCTACCATTCTCTCTTCTCCCCACTCCCGTTCGGTAGATGCTCGAAAGCACTTTCCACCAGATTCAAGAACAGCTTCGTCCCCGTTATCAAACTGATGAATAGACTTCTCATTTGCCAAGAATACATTAATTTTCTCCCAACGTACCTTGTTACCTAACAATTTTCTTTTTATTCTGCAATTTCTGTTGTTGTAACACTATAGTCTTCACAGTTTATTTTATAGTTTTTGCACTACCTGTTGTGCTCATATGTAGCTTGATTGTACTCATGTATGGTATGATTTGTCTGGTTAGCACGCAAAACGTCCTTTGAAAGAAAGCAGTCAAGATACTACATACTGTAGCATGCGTGGTATTTGACATGTAGGAAATAAATCCTATTCACTGAGTACCCACAATTAGAATTTTAACAGATTTTTATTGCATTAATCTTTGGACATTGGCAAAGGAATGAACAGATTAGGGAGTTGAAGTGGGCGCATGTGCGGAGCTCTTCTGGAGTGTGCGCATGTGCAAGACTTTTCCGGAGTGCGCATGTGCGAAGTATTTCGGGCGGGAAAGGCCTGCGGAATCAGCCATGTTTGCCAGACGTTTCTGAGTTTATGTATTAAAGACATAAGTTGTTTAAAGCTTAAATAAAGTTAAGTAAATTACGAGTACTGAAAACTTTCATTTGCCTCACAACAGGAGTTCAATGCATGACTGTTGGAGTGGTCTTGGAAAGAGGACTCCATTTTGACTATTACCACTGGAAAAGGTCCTTTGCCTTTGAACTGTGCAGGGACCAGGATTATGGTGGAAAGGATAGTTGTGACTATCACAGGAATTTTAATTGCCGCAAGGTTTGGAATGTAGAATTCAGGAGGAGAAGATAGTATTAAGAGTTCAAAAATCAGTATGCGATTGAAAAACAAAGGCATGAATGATTAAACAAGGAGAGTGAAATAAAGTATAAGTAAAAGATTAGAAGGAAATAAGAACATGCAGCCAAAATAAACAAACATTCTCAATACTAAAGTAGAGAGTACAAAAAAAAATGTAAATTAATTTCAATTTTAAGGTACAACATCAAACTTTCTGAGATATTAAATTGCCAGTATCATGCATAATACACAAGTGCCAACATCAAGTATTACCATCAATGAATCTATCACCAAAGAATATCCTGGAGAGGTTTATCATTGATCAAAAGCTTGTGCAGCAGACACAAATATTTTGGTTACAGAAACAAAGTACAGCTGAGTAACTTGGACTCACCTCTTACTTCCCAATACCTTTACATTTACACGTCACAAGCCAGGAATATGATGGTGTAATTGTTACTTGTCTGGATGATTGCAACTTCAGTCGTAGTGTAATACAGCAAGGAAACATGACATTTCGTACACTACATCCACACTGACAAGTGAATACCCATCCATATTAATCACATCTTGCATTAGTTGGCCCATAACCTATACCTCGGCAATTATAATGCATGCTCAGGCATTTCTTAAATGCTGTCAGGTGATTTGCTTCCATCACTCATAGGCAGTGTATTCCAAGCTCTCACCAATCTCTGGGTAAAAATAGTCCCCCTCAGATCCTCCTTAAACCCCCTATCTAAATCTAAGTTGTCTACTTTCCTCAAGTCTGTCCAATCTCTACTCTTCAATCATGTCTCTCTCTCTCCCCCCCCCCCCCCCCCCCCCCTCCTCCCCCCCTTAACATCTTCCATTCCAGAGAAAACAGGCCTAGCCTCACTTGTCAGTCTTCATAGGTCTTGAGCCAGACACAGCTGTTTATATTTGGTGAATAGATCTCTTGATGGAAAGGAACAACTTCTACATCTTTCAACACCTCCAGATGCTCGACTGTGGATTCCCACATGAGTAGATTTGACCAATTTACTATGGATAGTCTTTGTCTCTGGGCAAAGCCTTGAGGCTTAATAGAGATTACATACTCAACTTTACATTGATAATGCATACAAATGTACAAAGTCAAAGTTGTACAGAACAGACCTTCTAACCCAAATCATCCATGCTGACCAAGATGCTCATTTATGCTAGACCCATTTGCTTGCATTTGCCCATCTATATACTAAAAGTCTCATCTTGTGTGTGTGTGTATGTTTTGTATCTTCCTCAAAACGTTATGCGCTAGCGCTTAAAATTTTACATATTCTCTCAAATTTGTCCCCTCCACACCGTACTTAGGTTCACTTAATATTTCATCCTATATTTCTTGAGTTATTCGTGATTTAAGTTTTTTTAAAAGCCGAAAAACGCTTCTCAAAGAGCTTTTCTCCAGCAGCTTCCGGTGATGATGTCACAATGTCATCTCACAGACATCCAATCACTTCCCCTTTTCCCAACTTGACACCATTCAGATAATAATCTGCTTTCCTGTCTTTACCACCAAAGTTGATAACCTCACATTTATCCACATAAAACTGCATTTGCCCACTCACCCAACCTGTCCAAGTCACCCTGCATCCTCATAGCATCCTCCTCACAGTTCACTCTGCCACCCAGCTTTGTGTCATCTGCAAATTTGCTAATGTTACTTTTAATCCCTTCATATACTTTTAGTTGATTCTTGCCTTTTGAGCTTTTCATACTACACATTTATAGTAGTTTCAACTAGCTAAGTTCCATCCACTGAAACTATATCAAATCCACTCTTTCAAAAGGAGTTTTAGCAATCCTCAAATGACTAATCGTTTTCCCTACTGTCTTCTTTGTTATATTCCTGATGTCCATGTGGAGAATCTTCTGGAATTTTTTTAATATAATGCATTATATAATGCAATATTTTGGAAAACAAAACCTGCATGTATCCAACATAGGAGGGGGCAAAGTGCATTATATAGCTACATGGTTGAAAGCAAATGGAAATGAATGCACACAATTTCTTTTTTCAGAATTGTGGGACATACTCTCATTCCAAAAGAAATCTGTTGAGATGTTATTTTGGTATAATAAGTAAAGTATTTTTGTTAAATTTTACTGAAAACTACTCTTTACCATGGTTACCGTCAACCATATACATTATGATTTCCAAGAATGCCCATTCTGTGCTTGCCTCATTTTTTGATCAACTATCATTGTTCCCCCACCAAATACAATTTAAAAATCCAGTCTGGGAGTCACTGTCTTATAGACATAAAATACTGAAGTCAACGGGACAGGCAGCATCTCTGGAGAGAAGGAACGGGTGACATTTCCGGTCGAGACCCTTCTTCAGACTGAAAGTCACGGGAAAGGGAAACGAGAGATATAGATGATGATGTAGAGAGATGTAGACCAAATGTATGAGTCACAGAGGGGGAGCAGTGAGAGAGGGAGTTGCAGAACTCTTGTCGGAGGGAGGAGATCTTCTTTAAAGTAGACATACCTTGAGGAGATTTCACAGCGGAGCAGCCAAAATGTGTAGGAAGGACCTGCAGATGCTGGATTAAACGAAGATAAACACATTGAGAGATTCCTTCTCTCCAGAGATGCTGCCTGTCCCGCTGTTACAGCATTTTGTGTCTAGTGTTATAACACATTATCAACTGAGCAGTATAGGCCTATTATACACTCTACAATTCCATAAATAACATTGGGCATAATCAAAAAAAATCCATACCCATATTAGTGGTACAACATCACTATAATAGAATTATAACATTTGAGCAGTTCATTTGGCATGGCTATGCAGCTCTGGTAGCAAAGCAACATCTCTCTCAGATACCCACCTTCCCATACAACTTTTCATTAAAACAACTATTCATTAAACAATTAAATCAGGCTCCCAATATATGTATGTAGGAAGAAATTCTGAGCAATTATTTTAATCAAATTTTAATCTTCACACAAATTAAACACTACATTATACGATGTTACAATCACTTCAACGATCACAACAGCTGGCTTCATGTATCAAAACAATCAAACAGCTTCTACAAAAGGTGCAGCTCTTTAAAGATTTTTTTCTTGCAGATTACAAGTAGAAAATATTGTACACATTTCAATAAACAAAAACAGTTCAAAATATTGTTTTATAATTTTGCTACAAGAATTAAAAATAGACAATATTGTGAAAATTGGAAAGGCATATTTTGGTGATTCTATTCTGTAAGTTTTGGAAAGCTCAAAGCCACTGAACATTTCTTACAATGGGAAGAAACTAATTCATGTTCAATGTAGCATTAATAGAAAAATAAAATCATTTACAAATTCAGTGTTTGAAAGGAATTTCTCCTTATTTACACAATTTTGGAAGCCAATCCAAATTCATTTATAGTTTTACGTTCAGAAACAAATCACAACAGGTCGAACAGTTGGTTTTTACATCTATAAAAACACATATTTCATCTTCTGACATTGAAAATGTTTTTGAACCATTCTGAACTGAATTGCACAAAGATAAATTTTAATATAATTCACCATGTTGTGCAGATAATACAAAGTTAATAAAATGTTTCACCTTGTAAACTTGATACAGCTAATATACCATTAATTACAGTGCAATGTTGCAAATACCATGGAATAAAAATGCTACCATTACTTTACTTTAAATATTCATATCAACCATGGATAATTGGACAAACCCAGAATGTTGAAACCAAGACTAGTTAAAAGAATGGAACCATGGTATTCAATTATGCTTAGCCCTCTCGACAACTACTATTAAAATGAGTATTGAATATATAAAGAACAGATTCATTACAAGCAGAGGTGATGGTGTTTTTTTTTTTTGTCCTACTTCATGGAAAAGGAACATTCTTATTTTTTAATGTATTTACTACACGGCAATATCACTCCCTATTTTACATTCACCATTTTAAAAGGTTGACAGTAGTGGCATGGGGGAAAAAATCCATGTAACGGTGATTAAGAATTTGCATAAAAATGGAATGAGAGAATATTTAAATAAAATAGTGTACAACACAAATGAAGGGGTATTTAAAGCAATTGTTGTCAAACTTTATCAGGTAAGTCACAAATGTCCCCATTTTATTCCCCCCCCCCCCCCCCAAACAGCTAAAGTATTCTATTTAGGACCTGATATCTTGTCAATTTTATTGGAAGTATAAAAATATTGTGCTTGGATGCACATTGCAACTTCTTAAACATTACTTATTTTACACTGGACCAGCTCAAAAGGAAACTGAATGAAAATATTTTGTCACAGTCACAAACTACCTTTTTAAATGACCAGTGGTTGATGTTGGCAGAGCCTCAAAAAGCTTCATTGCACAGCATCAAAAGCTACAAGTTTAGGGAAATTAAGAATAGTATGAATTTTCCATTTCTTGCAATATTTCAAGTACTTCTACATTTTCATATTGATCAAGTAAAAATTGAGTGTTTCTATTTCTCTTAAAAGCTTCAATTATTACACCAGAAATTAATTAAAATCAGAAAAATGCTCAGTGCTCAATAACCATATATGACCACAGACTTCATCCAGTATTTATAGAACTTGATGCAACAATGCCTGTTTAACCAGTTTAGCCTCATCTGCAAACAAGAACTGGAGTGGGTTAAGTCTATTCAGCATAAATCATTGACTCAAAATAAAATCCAAATCCGAATGTAGCCTGTTATTAGGAATGGGATTGTGGTGATGGTGCAATTTCACTTTATGCTATATTACCCAAACTAAAGTGACTACTAAAAAAAGGCAAAAATCTTTCATCAAAATAATATAAACCATAATAGCTGATAACCAAGTTACATATTACAGACTCACTTCTTGAACCATAAAGAAAATAAGTATTCAGTGTTTCAAAATGTAGATGATCAACATGTTTTGGAGATTGTTTTGAATGTCCTTTCTTTCTCTGCCAACACAGCTGATGATTAGACAAATTAAAAATACATAGTAGGTGCATCGTAGGGTAATAAGTATTTTCTTTGTGTAGAGAAGGAGATTCCTCTCGTGATATTGTGCATCTCTGTTGTTCACATCTGTTGTTCATGGTGGCATTATTGCTAGAAAATTTGAAGTTTTGAAATCAGCCCTTCAGACGAGTCTCTATGAAGCCAAAGGTCAATTAACTCCCATGCAGATTTGTAAGTAGATTGTGATCTTGCAATATTGGTAGATCTACAATGCAAGCCAAGCACAGGATAACATTTAACAACAGAGCATGGACAGTGGTTAGACTCATGACTTGAAAATTCTATGGTACATCTATTACGCAACTTAGGAGCATCATTTTGTTCAGAGCTCAAATGTCCATGGATATATGCTAAAAGACTGGAGGTCAACCTATACCCATTTAAGCACAAGATGGAACTAATCTTGGTAATCATCTAAGGTACACAAAAAAGCTGGAGAAACTCAGCGGGTGCAGCAGCATCTATGGAGCGAAGGAAAAAGGCAACGTTTCGGGCCGAAACCCTTCTTCAGACTTGTAATCATCTACTTGTTCATGTATCCACAGTTGTAACAATTTACATCTTTCTCATCTAAAACTCTGTTGTCGCATTATAGAAATGGCAGAAGGGAAAAATGCAGTGGATGCAATATATGGATCTTGGGAAAGCCTTTGTTCAATTCAACTCCGAGTTATTAAACAGAATTAAACTGTATTAAATTAGAGAATTTCAAACTGGATTAAAAATCACCAATGAGGGAGAAATTAGGATATGGGTTTTAGAATGGTAGGAACTTTCTAGTAGTGCTTATGAAGATTTTAAGGATATGGACCACTTATGAACAATGTACCACAATGAGTTGATATAAACAAAACTGTAAAAGAAATAATGGGGGGAGGGATAAATGTGAACGTTCCAAGACCAACATAAACATCATGGGCGAAATAATCTGCCGTGGTGTATGAAAATATGAGATAAGTAAACATCTGAATCATGACATAGGTTGCTGATGGTTTCAGCAATCATTACAACACAAACACGTCATTAATTGTTTGAGCATCATGCCTGAAGTCTAAGCTTCCACTATATATTCATTTGCTTGGAAAAATGGAAGACCTAAAAGTTGAACACCCTTTGTGGATGGAGTTCCCTGCCGAGGACCTTCACCCCCTTTCACCCTTCCCCTCCCACTTCCAGCACGTTACTCCACTAATCTTTTCAATGGTTGATTCCTAGTGGACCAGCGAAGACCCCATACTTGCAGATCACAAGGGTTTAAGACTTAAATTGGTTATCTCAAATAGCATTCCTCCAAATTTCCCAATAGAGTTTGGGGAAAGTAGTCTGCGTTCAAGGCACAAAAACAAACCCTAATGTCAGCTGATTTATGAAATATCAATACAAGTGCCAGTGAAGTCAACTGAAATTAGTCAAATTTTAAGAAAAAAGATGCTAAAGGTTTTATGATCGTAGTTTCACCAGAATAATGTTAATTTTCACAAACTACAGCAGAACCTCTATTGTGAGAGGTGGCCAATATTAAATCAATTTAAAATATTCTAATCTTCCATCATCTCTGTGGTCAAGTACTGTTTCAAAGATCCCAGTTGAGTTTTTGCTTTATTTATTTTTTTTTAAACATTTGTTCTAAGTATACTTTGCACAAAACTTTCAAGACTGTACTTTCTTTAACTGACTCACTTGTTAAAGAAGGTCAAGAATGTATTTGTAGTCCTAACCTTTCATTCAAATGCACTTTGTGTTCATGATGGTCTTGGTATCTGGTCCAAGTTGTTGTTCAAGACAGCATAATTGTTCGAGGTTGATGTGTTTTCCACTTCTAGCCTTTTTCGTTTTGAATGATTCTGTTCACTTTCCTTTCGTCTTGACTTAATTGGCAATACCAACATGATCAAAAGGGGAACAATATGTAGACAGTAATACCAAGATCTAGGAAAGAAAATAATTCATAGCCAAGTATGTAATAATCACATTCTATAAACACTGTTTACACATTAATTTCTCTCAAAAAATACTTTTGGCACCCATCGAATATTGGCAAGCATCTGAAAGAGATAATATAAAGTAACAAATGCATCTGCTCAAAAATACTTGGGTTGTTCGAGACAATCAACTTTCAAAAACATCTAGGATCATCATCAATAAAAGGAAATCCTGAGGATTGGAGGGTAGCTAATGTAACCCCACTTTTTAAAAAGGGAGGGAGAGAGAAAACGGGGAATTACAGACCAGTTAGTCTAACATCGGTAGTGAGGAAAATGCTGGAGTCAGTTATTAAAGATGGGATAGCAGCACATTTGGAAAGTGGTGAATTCATTGGACAAAATCAGCATGGATTTATGAAAGGTAAATCATGTCTGACGAATCTTATAGAATTTTTCGAGGATGTAACTAGTAGAGTGGATAAGGGAGAACCAGTGGATGTGTTATATCTGGACTTTCAGAAGGCTTTCGACAAGGTCCCACATAAGAGATTAGTATACAAACTTAAAGCACACGGTATTGGGGGTTCAGTATGATGTGGATAGAGAACTGGCTGGCGGACAGGAAGCAAAGAGTAGGAGTAAACGGGTCTTTTTCACAATGCAGGCAGTGACTAGTGGGGTACCGCAAGGCTCAGTGCTGGGACCCCAGCTATTTACAATATATATTAATGATTTGGACGAGGAACTTAGCTGGTCAGGCAGCATTCAGGGAGGGAATGGAGAGGTAATGTCTTGGGTCAGGATTCTTCTTCAGAATGATGAAGGGTCCTAACCCAAAACTCCCTGTCTATTCTCTCCTCAGATACTTCCTGACCCGCTTTCTCTAGCATTTTGTGTTTTGCTCAAGATTCCAGTATCTGCAGTCTTTTGTGCCTTGAAATGTACAAGTATATGTAGAGTAATATGTACATGAGTAGCAATCAAAAATAGAGAGTTTTCTGGAACAGAAATCTTACGTTGCCCAGGAACTGCCTGTTTCTTCCAACAGAGGGTGCTTTACTACAAGCCAAATCATCTCATAAGTGCAGCTTACTCAAAGCCCTGTGTCAATGCTGTCTGCTGCAGTGAGCAAGGATTAGTAGTTGGTAGCTAAAAATGCTGGAGAAACTCAGCGGGTGAGGCAGCATCTATGGAACGAAGGAATAGGTGACGTTTCGGGTCGAGACCCTTCTTCAAGTCTGAATACACACATTGAACTCGACTCAATAACCAAAAATCTGTAGCCTCCTTTTGCCCTGGTATTTTATTCAATTCACATGTATAATTAATAATGTTTTATTATTAATGTTTTATGTGTCATTCCTAATTTTCACTGTATGTCATGTTGTCACTTGTGGGTGGACTGTATGTCATGTTGTCCTTGCATATGAATACTTGGCCAATAAACTTATTCATTCATTCATTCATTCATTTAATGCCTTCCACGAAAGTCTACAACCAAGGAAGAGGAATCTGCAAAGACCAAAATAAAATTGTATTTAATTTTATGTATCCTTAGCTGAGTGAAATCCAGGTTAGCCGGGAAGTGGTGTTAGGTAAATTGAATGGATTAAAAGCCAATAAATCCCCAGGGCCAGATAGACTGCATCCCAGAGTACTTAAGGAAGTAGCCGCCCCAGAAATAGTGGATGCATTAGTGATAATTTTTCAAAACTCTTTAGATTCTGTAGTAGTTCCTGAGGATTGGAGGGTAGCTAATGTGACCCCACTTTTTAAGAAGGGAGGGAGAGAGAAAACGGGGAATTACAGACCAGTTAGTCTAACATTGGTAGTGGGGAAACTGCTAGAGTCAGTTATTAAAGATGGGATATTTGGAAAGTGGTGAAATCATTGGACAAAGTCAGCATGGATTTATGAAAGGTAAATCATGTCTGACGAATCTTATAGAATTTTTCGAGGATGTAACTAGTAGAGTGGATAAGGGAGAACCAGTGGAAGTGTTATATCTGGACTTTCAGAAGGCTTTCAACATGGTCCCACACAAGAGATTAGTATGCAAACTTAAAGCACACGGTAATGGGGGTTCAGTATTGATGTGGATAGAGAACTGGCTGGCAGACAGGAAGCAAAGAGTAGGAGTAAACGGGTCCTTTTCAGAATGGCAGGCAGTGACTAGTGGGGTACCGCAAGGCTCAGTGCTGGGACCCCAGCTATTTACAATATATATTCATGATTTGGATGAGGGAATTGAATGCAACATCTCCAAGTTTGCGGATGACACGAAGCTGGGGGGCAGTGTTAGCTGTGAGGAGGATGTTAGGAGGCTGCAAGGTGACTTGGATAGGTTTGGTGAGCGGGCAAATGCATGGCAGATGCAGTATAATGTGGATAAATGTGAGGTTATCCACTTTGGTGGCAAAAACAGTAAAGTAGATTATTATCTGAATGGTGGCCGATTAGGAAAAGGGGAGATGCAATGAGACCTGGGTGTCATGGTACACCAGTCATTGAAAGAAGGCATACAGGTGCAGCAGGCAGTGAAGAAAGCGAATGGTATGTTAGCATTCATAGCAAAAGGATTTGAGTATAAGAGCAGGGAGGTTCTACTGCAGTTGTACAGGGTCTTGGTGAGACCACACCTGGAGTATTGCGTACAGTTTTGGTCTCCTAATCTGAGGAAAGACATTCTTGCCATAGAGGGAGTACAGAGAAGGTTCACCAGACTGATTCCTGGGATGGCAGGACTTTCATATGAAGAAAGACTGGATAGACTTGGCTTGTACTCGTTAGAATTTAGAAGATTGAGGGGGGATCTTATAGAAACTTACAAAATTCTTAAGGGGTTGGACAGGCTAGATGCAGGAAGATTATTCGCGATGTTGGGGAAGTCCAGAACAAGGGGTCACAGTTTAAGGATAAGAGGGAAGCCTTTTAGGACAGAGATGAGAAAATCATTTTTTACACAGAGAGTGGTGAATCTGTGGAATTCTCTGCCACAGAAGGAAGTTGAGGCCAGTTCATTGGCTATATTTAAGAGGGAGTTAGATGTGGCCCTTGTGGCTAAAGGGATCAGGGGGTATGGAGAGAAAGCAGGTACAGGATGCTGAGTTGGATGATCAGCCATGATCATATTGAATGGTGGTGCAGGCTCGAAGGGCTGAATGGCCTATTCCTGCACCTATTTTCCATGTTTCTATGTTTCTATGAAATAACCTTGTGTAATGCAGCCTGACAGCAAGACCTGACCAGGCTGAGAATCGGTCCTCTGGAGCACTTGACCTCTCGACTCAACTCCCAGACCTCAGTGGATACATCCACCTACCACCTGGAAGGGTCGACTCCACTCACCGCGTCCTGGGTCCGGCTAGATCCAGTCACTTACCCAGGAAGCGTGGGAAACACTCAATTCCACGTGCGAGACCAAAACAGTGTGATCTCAATTCCCCCCTCCCCAGCATAAGCCAAGCCTTTGAAAACAAACTGGACGAACCTTATATGCAGGAAAGAACATTAAATGCTGGTTTACACCAAAGATAGACACAAAATGCTGGAGTAACTTACTCATCTCTGGAGAGATGGAATGGGTGATGAACGGTATCGACCCGAAACATCACCCATTCCTTCTGTCCAGAGATGCTGCCTGTCCTGCTGAGTTACTCCAGCATTTTGTGTCTATCTTTGGACAACCCCAAGGCTAGACTCATCTACTAGGGTACTGAGAGGATCCTGTGCGCTATGTTTTATAGAGAGGTGGCTCACACCTGCTTCTCCTGACTGTGCCATACAACCCAAGGGCTTCTCACTTCAGCGGATGGAGTATACATTGTCCTCCGGCAAGGTGAAGTGCCTCCTAATCAGCCCCAGGCTCAGACGGTTCGGCAGTGGCTTGACCCTGCTCCCTAGAATATTGAACCAGTAGCCCAAGATGACTTTAGTGAAGGATCATCCAGTGAGGCTATGTGGGTGGAGTCGAGGAATAAAAAGGGGATGATCACCTTGCTAAGAGTGTACTATAGCAGGGCTGCCAACAATGTGTGAGAATGAGAAATTGCAAGGGAGTGCAGTGACGGGGGGGGGGGGGGGGGGGGGTGGGGGGGGGGTTGGGAGGGGGGGGGGAAGCTTTTGCATTTTTCAGTTTGAAATTGTGGAATCTGGTGCATTCTTTTAACTTACACTTGATGCAACATTTATGCTTCAAATTGGATTAGGTGTGAATAAAGTTAGGCTGAATTACATTCCTAATTACATTCCACAGTAGAGCCAGGCTCTGATTAACAGGTGCAGCACATGAATGACCTTAGTATATTCATGTATGGAAGTCAGATTATCATTCATACATAGATAGAGAAACAAATACATAGAAGCAAGGCAAGAGGAGTCAGACTTCCATCACTGTTCTGCACAAATAAATCAATTAACCTTACCCTTTGACTATAGAAACAAGATGAAAATAATGCCACATATTCAACTGTATATGGTTCAATGAAATTAAGATATATATGTAAAACATATATATGGAAACAGGCCCTTCGGCCCACTAAGTCGACACCGACCTCAATCTATCATACACCAGTTGTATCCTACACGCCAGGGACAATTTACAGAAGCCAATTAACCTACAAACCTGCACTTCTTTCAGATGTGGGAGAAACCGTAATTTCCACAGAAAACCATGTGGTCATAAGGAGAATGTACAAATACTGTACAGACAGCACTCGTAGTCAGGATCCAATCTGGGTCTGTGGTGCTGCAAGACAGCAACTCTACCGCTGCGCCACCGTGCCACCCCATTAATTTCCCTCTCTCCCCCACCTCCGGCAGCTCTGTGTCCAGCTGGGGTCCAGGGGAGGTGAGGGTCGGTGACCTGGGGGTCTGGGGGAGGTGAGGGACAGTGACCCGGGGGTCGGGCATCGGCGCCTTAGCCCGAGATTCATCCCCGCGGCACCGACGCCCCCACTCACCCGGTCCGCTACTGGCCGGGGTTAAAACTCCATGCGGTGTGGACAGAGCGGCCACCGGACACAGAGTCGCTGGAGGTGAGGGTGGGAGGTGTGAGCAGTGCCTCGGGGGGTGGGGGGGCTGTTTCTTTTTTTTCCTCCCACAATTATGTAATTCTGATTCTGTTCCATTCTGTTTTGTAGTTTTTTGCACAATCCGCAAGCATTGCCACTTTTCATTTCACTGCATATCTCATATGCGTATGTGACGAATAAACTTGACTTGACTTGACAAGCAGAAAAGTCCAGGCCAACAGTCTTGTTTAGGAGAGGGGTCCTGCACTGCTAATGCAGATTGGCATTATTTGACTGTAAGTGGGGGACTTTACTCTGGTATCCTCAGTTTTCTTTCACAATCCACTTCACACAAATAGATTACGTATCAATGTTTTTTTTTAAAACAAACTTGGCCTGCACAAATTGACTGCTGTTTTTCCTCTGTTACAACAATTCCTGTACTTCAAACGTACTTCACTGTCTGATCTCAGAGACACTAAAAGAATGATTACATTGTCAGTGACTATGGTATTGCATTCCTGTGGACCCCTTAACATTTCTGGACTCACAACTGCAGAGGTTGAAATCTTGAGCAAAACACAAAGAAACTCAGCAGATCAAATAGAATCTGGGGAGGGAATGGACAGACTACACTTCAGTTGGGGACCCTTCTTCAAATGGATAGCAGTGGGAGAGGAAAAGCTGGAAAAGAGAGGTGGGGGCATGACAAAGGTTGGTAAATGTGGGTTTTCTAAGTGAGTTCAATGTAAACATTGACTTCTCCCGACTTCTCCCGCCCGAGTTGCGGGGTTGAAGAGCTCCTGGAGCGGGGCCTACATCACCGCCCCGCACGGCTTGGAATGGCCGCGGGACTGCGAGCGCACACCGGGGGCTCTAACATCAAGAACCCGGTGTGCGACCTTGCATCACCCGGCGTGGCTTTAATGGCCGCGGGACAATCGCCATCGCCCGCCGGGGGCTTTGACTTTGACTCTGACATCGGGGGGGAGAGTGCAGTGGAGAGATAAGTTTTTTTGGCCTTCCATCACAGCAATGTGATGGATGTTTATGTAAATTATGTTGTGTCTTAGGTCTATTTGTTTGTAATGTATGGCTGCAGAAATGACATTTCGTTTGGACCTCAAGGGGTCCAAATGACAATAAATTGAATTGTATTGTATTGTATCTGGAATCAAATTGCTTCCATTCTCAGTAAGTTTCTACCCTTATTCTCTCCTTCAGTAATTACAAAAGGCTTCTAAATTTCCTGTTATTATATAAATAATAAACAAAGCATTATTATGATTAATGTAATCTGGCTTGTAGGCGAGTTTTGAACAAATAGCTATACTCAAACTAAAGCTTGATAAAATTAAGGAGTGAGGCTACTGCTTTCAGAATTATTTTAAGAGACCAAAGAAAGATAATGTTTAACATCATTCGATGAGAAGTATTTTCTTAATCACGTCCAGTTGGGTTTGGGAGTAGGATTGTCTGAATCTGCCAGGGCAGACATCCATCCCAAAGGGGTTAGAAGTTCTCCAGCAACTGGTGCTTTTTGTTTACTGTCTCAAAACCCAAAAGATAAGTCCCCATTTTTTCCTTGTTCTTTCCCATGAACCTATTGTGGGACAAATAATTAATCCAGTATGTTCATTGTTCTAAAAATGAACTACCTCACTAAAACTGGAGTCATTTGAATTTACGGTCACTTACTATGCATATTGAGCCCTGTTCAAATATTTTGTGCTAAAATTAATCTTTCAGAGAGGAATAGGCCTTGTATCAAACAAATCTGTAGCAGCATTGGCAGTACTTGGTCATAGCCTCAGAATAAAAGGACGTTCCTTTAGGAAGACGATGAGGAAGAATTTCTTTGGTCAGAGCGTGGCAAATTGTGGAATTCTTTGCCACAGAAGGCTGTGGAGGCCAAGTCAATAGATATTTTTAAGGTAGAGATAGATAGATTCTTGACTAGTACAGGTGTCACGGGTTATGGGGAGAAGACGGGAAAGGGGTTAAGAGGGAAAGATAGATCAGCCATGATTGAATGGCCAAGTAGACATGATGGGCTGAATGGCCTAATTCTGCTCCTATCATTTATGAACTCATGAACTGACTAGATTAGTTACACAAGTAGGGTAGAGTTTCTGCTGAGGATACATTCAGCAGTTGAAACAGATCTCTTCACTGGCACAACCTCCCATGCCTGGGCCTTTAAAATTGCTTTAAAAACTTTAATTGATGTGTGTACAAGTGATGATGTGGAAGAATTTGACAAATAGGGTTGAAAAAAGAATCAGTGTCAACCCAGGAGTTCTAAGGAAACAGATTTTATATTGACCAAAACTGATTTAGGAACATTCAGAATAATATTCTGATTATTTTCTGTCAAAGAAGAACCTACTCAGCCTTTAGTCTCCTTGCAACATTTTCATTTTCTACTAAATGCACTAGAAATTATATTTGAAGGTGCTGCTTGCTGACTATGCTCGGATTTCTACATTAAAATAACTCAAAAGTCCAATTTGTGGTTAACATTTGCACAGATTTTCATGTTGTTTACACATACTTTTGAAACAAAATAAAGAGGGCATTGTAACAGAAATTCTGATTCCCAGTTTATCGTGCTCAAATGTCTCAAAATATGCATATGCTTACTTGATTACAGATCTGACATACTCGCTTTTCAATTGAATACCACGGGTCTTCTAAATCTGCATCATTTCACAATATAGCAGTACAACAGTGTGGAGGAAGGATCTCGACACATAACGTCACCCATTCCTTCTCTCCAGAGCTGCTTACCTGTCCTGCTGGGATTACTATTAGCAGTACAACACCATTGGTTTGTATTAATTGGATGTTTTAATTTAGGAACACTTTTTAGTTCATAATTACGGGTTATTTTTGCTCAGAGGGAATCTACTGGGAACTATTTTGTTAAGTGCATGTGATTGCTGGTCGGCACGGACTCGGTGTCCAAAGGGCCCATTTACATGTCTACATTAATCTAAACTAGACATTGTATGATGGCAGCATGGATTTCTTTAGTTTCACATATCAGAAAGCTTTTGTGCAGTCTCACAAAATCCAAACATCAGACCAACGGAAAGATATGGATTTGAACCAACTAAAGGACTGTTCAAATCCAAAGTATATTGCAATGCGCAAGAACTAATGTAGACCAATATTAATGGAAACATATCAGAGTGGATGGCCATATTATTCTTAAGACGCATAACCAAAATGTTTTCAGTTCCATATGCTTGTATCAGAGAATCATTTATGTAAAGGAAGGTAATTCAAGCAGCTCTATGAAAGAGCTGAATAATTAGCCACAATGTGTTTCTCTTTCTCTAGAGCCTCACAATATTTTATTCTTTCTTAATTAACTTTTCTAATGTTTCCATCATTGTTCCAGTGAGTGCATTTTAGAATATAGCACAGAAAGGAAGATTTTGTTCTTGTACAGAAAGAGGTTCCTTTGCAATTACTTTAAATCCGCGTTCTGTGGTTACTGTTCCAACTATCTACCAAAACTCTGCCTAATTTCAAAATGTTTAACTGTCCCTTATCCCCTTCTGTTAGGAAACGGAAAATGTACTATTTTAGTAAATACTACCAGTAGATTCCAGATGTTTTCAGCTTACCTGTAAAATTTTAGGGATGGCTCCACTGAGAGCAAAACAAATGGCACGACTGTGTAGCTGATTGCGATCATGGTTGCAATCCAAGTGATAAAGTCATAAAATAATTTGACACTCTTTGTCTTGATAAAATAGATTCGAGTGTTGTTTCTAATCTAGGGAAAAAAGGTAGTTGATGTAACACCTCAGATAACCACTGCCTGGACAAAATGCTACAGTCTGTTACACATATAATCTCGGTTTCTGCCATGACTACAATAATGTTGCTTTTATCAGAGCAAAGAATTTGCAGAAGTTATTTTTAATTGTTTTAAACTTCAGTTACAACATACAAAGAGGCATAAAATGTCTGAAGTTCCATATACAACTGTTTTGTGTGTACTGATTATGAATAGATTTTGTGGCTATCAAACTGTACAACTCCTCTCCCTTCTGTCATGGGGTACACTGACTCTCTCTCTGGGCTTTCCACTCGTCACCTTAATTTTGTGTTTCATGTATCTTGTTGTGTTTCATGACTGTTCACAGACCAATTTCCCCCCTGGGATAAATAAAGTTCTATCGTATCATATGGTCACAACAATCATAGCCAGTTAGGATTTATCAGCTAACTGCATAGATTATAAAGATTATGCCAATTTTTTGATCATGTCAACTAAATTTGACAATATATCAATATGCATTTTACCTGTAAATAAGGAAATATAATTGCAGGCTTTCCTACCATTAAAGTAGTGTTTTTCACAAAAACAGTTTAAACTCTTGAAATAAACTTTGTAAAGGCAAGAGAGAAAATATAAGAATGTGACATGCTGCTCTTACAAATGTTGCGATAATGAAGAAATCTAAATTATCACTTACTGCACGAGCTGCTAATGTTATTGGTATTGCTGTAAGAAATGTCATATAATAGCCTGGGTACACTCCATGCCACATTGCAGAGATAATAAAAGTTGCTATTGTTGGATAGTAACGGCAGCGATCATAGCAAACCCTGAAACAGAAAGGTAGAGTTAAAAATTCAAAATGCGCGTTTGTAATCGACTTCTTTAACAAGGCTTCTCCATTAGACCAGCCCCCCAAAGCATCAATCACTTGCTAAGTTTGGTTCCACCCTAAGTTTGGTTCCACATGTATCAACTAATATTTTTCATATTACTGAGATGAGGTTTACATCAAACTATAGACCCGTAGTGTCACTTCATTTATCCTTGATTACACCTCCCATACTGGTCTTAGGGTTGCACCAATCCTTTGCAGCCACATGACTCCCTATGTCCTAGAGATTTCTTGTGTGCTATTTCCTCCATCTCTAAATGGGACTGACAATTTGGTGTTGCAATGTGCAGGCATCGAAGTCCTGAAATGTCTCTGCAGATAGCTGGAGATTCTCTGAAATAGTTGGGTAGCCATCAGTGCATGACAGTCTATTAAGCATTCAAAGCACTTTGACTGATATTATGATCTTGTTCACCAACTTCAAAAGTTGTACTGGACTATCATACATGGCAAATACTTGCAAAATTATACTTTATGAATCAATTAATGATTTTGGATGGTGATGAAAGTTTGTGACTTGGCTCAAACTGGGATTTACAAGCCATTATTTTCTGCAAAATGTATACAAGATGAACCCGATCATTAATTAGCATCCTACAATTCCACTATCAGGATATAACATAACCTATATTCTTCCAATACATTAAAAAATAAAACACAGAACCAAAATAGACTCTGCAACAACTCTTATCTTACTTAAACCCCTGTCTTACGGTGCGAGTCCACCCACGAGTGATCCCGAGTTTAAAACAAATTAAACTCGTAACGCTAACGGTAGGTACTCGGGAAACTTGTTAACTTGTGAAAATCTTTCAACATGATGAAAGATTTCCACGAGTCAAATTTACTCTTGAAGTAAAAATTTTAAACTTTTAAACTCGTTATAAGAACGTAAGTAGCCCGAGAGTTTACCGTAGTGACTCATGAGTCTACCGTGGGCACTCTTTAACTCAGCGGGACAGGCAGCATCTCTGGAGAGAAGGAATGGGTGACGGGATGACGTTTCCAAAATTCTGCTGCGTCTTTGTGTTACTCCAGCACTGTGTGTTCACTTTTTGTCAACCAGCATCTGCCCTTTTTGTGTATGACATTCTTTGTATCCATAGCAGTTGATTGTCGCTCCCTTCAGTTTCCCAGGGGGTTGGGACGGGGGGGGGGGGGGGATGCTGCCTAGTGACGATCTCATTTATCCAACGAGTTACACTCTCTTTAAGGATTAATTTCTAAATAACCCGCCAATTTCTCTTCATTCGCTGTTATATTGGAGAACTGCTCCAGATGAACTCCTGGATTTGATTTTTTTTCCTCCCGGGGTAAAAGAAAAAACAAATGCACTTAAAGCACCAGGGGTGGGGTAGAGTCGTACGACCAACGAACTGGGCGATATTATCCAGAATTAGTAAAATAAAACAAAAATTAGAGTACTGAATAATGGCACAGATTTAAGAGGTGCTGGAAGGAACTGCATATGCTGGTTTAAACCGAAGGTAGGCTCAAAAAGCTTGGGTAGCTCAGCGGGACAGGCAGCATCTCTGGAGAAAAGGAATGGACGAGATTTCGTGTCGAGTCCCTTCTTTAGACTGCTGTCGCCTAGTCCATTTCTCCTTAAAGAGAGCGTAACTCGTTGGATAAATGAGATTGTCACTAGGCAGCATCCCACCCCCCCTCCGTCCCGACCACCAGGGAAACTGAAGGGAGCGACAATCAACTGCCACGGATACAAATAATGTCATACACAAGAAAGGGCAGATGCTGGTTGACAAAAAGTGAACACACAGTGCTGGAGTAACACAAAGACGCAGCAGAATTTTGAAAACGTCATCCCGTTACCCATTTCTTCTCTCCAGAGATGCTGCCTGTCCCGCTGAGTTAAAGAGTGCCCACGGTAGACTCACGAGTCACTACGGCAAACTCACGTTCTTACGAGTTTAAAAGTTAAAAATTTTTACTTCAAGAGTAAATTTGACTCATGGAAATCTTTCATCATGTTGAAAGATTTTCACGAGTTAGCAAGTTTCCCGAGTACCTGCTGTTAGCGTTACGAGTTCCGACGTTCCCGCTACGTTAATTCTACGTGATTACCACGAGTTTGATTTGATTTAAACTCGGGATCACTCGTGGGTGGACTCGCACCGTGAGACAGGGCCATTATCTGCAAAACTTTTAAGAAAATGCCAAGTCAGATCTTTACCTTTTAAACCAGAGAGCTGTTTGGATGTTCCAGTTATCGATGAACATTTTAAAACTTGTTGCTGACTGAAAAAGGAAGAATTGAAGTTGCAATTATATTATGGAAATGACTTTGACTTGAGTAGGTTAATAAAGTATAACTAGACTATGTGGGACCAGTTGGGTCCCAGTCACACAGGGGGCCTGGTCCCCCCAATGCAACCCATTCCCCAACGCAATATTCCACCACACGGGAGGGGGTGTGGGGGAGGGGGAGCGGGTGTGGGGGAGGTGGGGAGGGGGTGTGGGGGAGGGGGTGGTGGGGGGTAGGGGGGCATGTGGAAATGGGGGGTGTGGAGGGGTTGTGGGGAATGGGGGGGGAAACTTGGGGGGTGTGGGGAAGTGGGAAGGAGGGGTGGTGGGGGGTAGGGGGGCATGTGAGAATTGGCGGGTGCGGCGGAGGGCGGGTGCGGGGGAGGGCAGGTGCGGGGGCGGGGGAGCGTCTAAACCTTCATAACTTTTGTACTATTTCACCGATCAGAACAAAACCTATTTGACTTGGAGCAGAGGAGAATGGTGAGTAAGGTGGCGAAAAATCGTAGCGCTATGGGGGATCGTTTTTGCGCAAATTTAAAAACACCGCAGACCGGAAGTGGTCAAGATGAGAGCTTTAGTAATAGTTTAGATAGATGAAGACTGTAAAGAATTGCAGTGGTGTGTAAGGGAGGGGGGCAGTGAGTATATTTACTTAAGATTAGTTCTCTTCTAGTTCGCTTATCAATACAAAATCTAGATTAAATTTAACAACGAAAGACAAACATGCTGCAGCTCAAATCGTGAAAGATAAAACTTTCTGTCATAGACAAAGCAAATTAAAGGCACATGGATCTGCATTATCCTTTTATGCTATTCATGTATACTTTCCAGATTAAGATCTTATCCATCCCATGTTTGAGGTTCCTGATAGAAATGTAAGAACCCAAAGGAGGATTCAGTAACTATGTTACAGGCGCTGAATTTCTTTGACATAATAAAAGGAACAGCATTGGGGCTAGTTGTACAGGAGTGTAATTGTCATGAAAATTTAAAACCATTCTCACCTCAATGTTCACGATATTTAAATTTGAAATCAAATCCCAACGTTCATTGCCGTTCACATCATAACCATTGAAGCCAAATCCTGCAGCATTGTTAATTGCGTCAGCTATTCAAAATAAAATTATAGTCATTATTTCAATATTGGTTCACAGATGAAGCGTGGAACACGGTGCCGAACAGAAACAAAATAGGGTAAGAGGTGCAAGAGAAGTGGCACGTGCATAGGTGTGTACATGCAGTAATAAAATTAATTCAAGGCAACTACATTTTGTGCTAAACTCACAGCTGTATCATGTCATACAAGTCGTCAAGTCCTGGAGACAACAATAGCAGCATAAATGATTAGTTAGATTTAGTTTTAAAATAAAGATAAGTACTGGAGCAGGAATTGCAAACTTACAAATCTTAGGTTAGGGTGCCCCTTTGATTTAGTTTGAAATGCACATTTCAATCACACTTCATAGCTTCCTTATTCACTCATCACAACTGATGTTGATTTCAAATGTGCTGATTATACATAAACCCAGGTGATGAAAAACATAAAGTGAATTCAGTTCCTGTTTTGAACCAGTTGAGGTCATCATTTTGTGAACTGTAAACATCCATTAACATGCAATTCTAAGCCATACTACGAGCGGAATTATTTTAAAAGACACAGTCCCATATCTTTAAAATACTCTCAGAACATAATGCTCTGTGTTAGTCAAAAACTATTTAAATACTCACCAAGACTCCATGCAAAATAGTACTTTGGCCGGGCAGCCATTAATGAAAAATAGAGGTAGAATACTCGACTAGCAAAGTTTGCTGTATTCACAAAAGTTTCATCAATATTGTATGCCACTGGGAACATCTTTGTGATCGTCAGGTGAAAAGTCAAAGAAATCCCACAAACAAGGAGCTTACACAGTACAGCTGGCTGGAAAGAAAACAGAAGGAAGTTCATCATTAACATTTTACAAAATTAAACAACAAACATCTCAGGATTTCAGAAAAAAATGTCGTCCAATCACTCATGTTTATGACATTTCTTGCAATAGTATATCTAGTTCCCCTCCCCCCCCCGCCCCACTTCCATCATAGATGGGTCCCTCACGTGTCTGCTCTGTGTCCCGTAGTTCTGCTCTCACTCCTCCCTAAATTTGCGCAAGTGTGCGTTGGACAGTGTTAGTGTGCGGGGATCACTGGTTGGTGCAGACTCAGTGGGCCGAAGGGCCTGTTTCAATGCTGGATCTTTAAACCAAACAAAATCATGTTACAGCTATACAAGACATTGATATGACCACTTTTAGAATAGTGTATACAGTTCTGCTTGCCCTGCTGCAGGAAGAATGTCAATGAACTGGATCGGGTGCCAAAAAGGAGGATTTTCTGGGACCAGAGTGTTTGAGTTATAATGGAGTAGCTGGATAGGCTTGGACTTTTTTTGGAGGAGCATAGGAGGCTGAGAGGCATAGATAAATTCAACAGCCATAGTCTATATCCTAGTGTAGGGGAGTCTAAAGTTACAGGGCATGTTGGTGAGAGGGGAAAGAGGGACCTAAAGATCAACCTTTTCCACACAGACAGTGGTGGTATACGAAACGGGCGGCCAGATAAAGTAGTAGAGGCAGGGTATAATTACGACATTTCAAAGACAGATAGACAGTACATGGAAAGGAAAGGTTTCGAGGGACATGTGTCCGGGGCAGGCAAGTGGGACTAGCTCATCGTGGCAACCTGTCAGCATGGACGAGTTGGGCGGAAGGAGCCATTTCCGTTCTGTATAGCTCCATGACTGAACCATGCTGACATTCTCCAATCAATTCACATCTGTTAAAATGACCATCAGTTCGGTGATAGTTGTTTCTAGAACATTCCTCACATCAAAAGTTGAACTGGTAAGCCTGAGTTTGTCTGTTAACTATGATCTTTTCCATCATGCTGTCATCTGTTCAAAATAAGCCGCTCACCAAAAGCTATTGGTGTACTGGAGTACTGTCCGATTCACCTCTACCTCATTGTGGCCATTGGACTTCTCCTGTGGAACTGGTACATTACAGTGCTGAGAACTATGTTCTGTGCTCTGCATCTTCCCCTTTGCTCTACCTACTGGACTTGCACTAGAGTTTGACTTGATGGTATTTACGTATAGTATTATCTGATATGATTGGATAACATGCAAAACAAAGCTTTCACAGTACCTCGGCACATGTGACAAACCTAAACAGGTTTTTCGTGCCCTTCTGAAATCATTCCAGTCGTTTTCTTAGATGTTGGGACCCTATGGTCTGCTTGTCGATTGTAATACACAACAGAAGTTCAAAGTCAACCAAGATACATTACATCCAGCCAATCTCAAGACAATAAATTCTACACTATGTAGCAGTTACTAAAAGTTCAGCCATTTTGGCCAATTCCCTGATCAAAGAACAACTAAAAAATTAGTTTGAATTAGTTGAACTTCATCAAGGTGATCTTTATGAAGTTGAACTTCATAATGGTAGTATTTCCCATGCTTTTAAATTCAAGCACAAATTACTCTCATCTATTGACCAACCAAAAACCTGTTCTTAGATGTTTGAAATGATGACAGGCTCTTCAATTAGCTCAAAATTAAAATTTCTGCCAATTTAAATTCCAAATTACTTCACCTGTGGGTCAATCTAAATCAGACCCACTTCTTAGTGACAAAATTTGTCTCAAACTTTCTTTAATCAGTTATCATTCATAGCAGCATAATAAAGTGGTGTATTAACAAAAATCCTAAAGTACAAAAACAGGGCTAATGAATTATTATTTTGCACCAATTTTTTTTCTGTGATATATAATAAACAAAATTAAATGTCAACTTGAAGTGTCAAGTTCATTTCAAAATAGCTCAACTCCAGCAAGATTGTAATTTTAAAATCTCACCACAGGTGAAGGTTCAGCATGTTCACATCGGTCATCTATTTTTCCATTCACTACAGAACGCTTCACGTGCGATGTTTTGCCTTCAATGAATGCAATGTAGTCTTTGTATGTGTACAAGGGCCCCGCTAAGATCCCCATGAAATTACAGTTGTAGCTTAAATATTCCAACAGACTTGGCATGGTCCTGAAATTCAAATCACAAAACAGATTAATTGAGGCAGGCACACACCTGTTAACATTCGTAATTCTTTCAACAACTTTGGAAAAGGGTGGCTTCATATTTTTCCGTAGCTATGGATTAACAAAACAAAATCAAAATGTGGAAAGAGCCTTTCTTAGTAAAAGTCAGAAGCAAAACAATTGTTTGTCATGTACATCAATGATCTGGATGATGGTGTGGTAAATTGGATTAGTAAATATGCAGATGATACTAAGATAGGTGGGGTTGTGGATAATGAAGTAGATTTCCAAAGTCTACAGAGAGATTTATGCCGGTTGGAAGAGTGGGCTGAAAGATGGCAGATGGAGTTTAATGCTGATAAGTGTGAGGTGTTACATCTTGGCAGGACAAATCAAAATAGGACGTACATGGTAAATGGTAGGGAATTGAAGAATGCAGGTGAACAGAGGGATCTGGGAATAACTGTGCACAGTTCCCTGAAAGTGGAATCTCATGTAGATAGGGTGGTAAAGAAAGCTTTTGGTGTGCTGGCCTTTATAAATCAGAGCATTGAGTATAGAAGTTGGGATGTAATGTTAAAATTGTACAAGGCATTGGTGAGGCCAATTCTGGAGTATGGTGTACAATTTTGGTCGCCTAATTATAGGAAGGATGTAAACAAAATAGAGAGAGTACAGAGGAGATTTACGAGAATGTTGCCTGGGTTTCAGCAACTAAGTTACAGAGAAAGGTTGAACAAGTTAGGGCTTTATTCTTTGGAGCGCAGAACGTTAAGGGGGGACTTGATAGAGGTCTTTAAAATGATGAGAGGGATAGACAGAGTTGACGTGGATAAGCTTTTCCCACTGAGAGTAGGGAAGATTCAAACAAGGGGACATGACTTGAGAATTAAGGGACAGAAGTTTAGGGGTAACATGAGGGGGAACTTCTTTACTCAGAGAGTGGTGGCTGTGTGGAATGAGCTTCCAGTGAAGGTGGTGGAGGCAGGTTTGTTTTTATCATTTAAAATTAAATTGGATAGTTATATGGACGGGAAAGGAATGGAGGGTTATGGTCTGAGCGCAGGTATATGGGACTAGGGGAGAATACGTGTTCGGCACGGACTAGAAGGGTCGAGATGGCCTGTTTCCGTGCTGTAATTGTTATATGGTTATATGGTTTAAGAATTGCATTACAAAATGTGTTAAGAATGCAAGGTCTTCGCTATTATATTTTTATAAAATGTTAGAAGTTTTCAATGATAATTACCATGCCAATTTTATTCTGACTTCTGAAGTGATCTATTCAACATGTGGATAGACCGACTAGTTTGAAATAATTAGGGTCACGGATCTGTTTAAATGCCATATGATAATACTACTATATTGGAACAGCAATAAATTAACAAATAACAGTAGCTTGAAACAGAGTTAATGCAATAATCAAGGGAAATAAATATGCAGACTGGTCACAAGTGCAGTTTAGATTCGTTTAAAATGTTCACAGAATTAATTCAAGTCACTTTCTTGGAACATTGCATGGTTCAACTGACCAATGTCTTCAGTACTGAGACAGGATTAGTTGGCAATCTTATGCAAAAGGTTCCTCTGAGAAAGTGTGCTCTTGGATGGGATTTCATTTGGGTTCTATGGCGACATTGAGCCCTGCATATAAATAAAACCAAATACATTGGTATGAAGGCTATCTAGCTAAAGTGCAAGGGAAGTTATATTAAAAAGTAGCAAGGTGTCTGAGCAATGATACACATCAAGGAGAAATATTTGAAAATTCAAAATTTTACTCCATTGACAAATGCTCTGTGACGAAACAAAAGTATTCTGACTGCATAGGAAGGAACTGCAGATGTTGGTTTAAACCGAAGATAGATACAAAATGCTGGAATAACTCAGTGAGACAGGCAGCATCTCTGGAGAGAAAGAATGGGTGACATTACGGGTCGAGACCCTTCTTCAGACCTTGTCTATCTGTGATAGGATATAAGGATAGTATTCGATTAACAGTTTATAGTGCTGCAGAGAACAATAATAACAGAAGACTGGGAAGACATTGTGGAGAAAAATGCCAGATGATGACACAAGAGTGGAGAAAACGGAAAGAAGATTTAAAGGGCAGCACAGTGGCGCAGCAATAGAGCTGCACCAGAGACCAGAGTATGATCCTGACTATGGCTGTTGTCTGTGCAGAGTTTATACGTTCTCTCTGTGAGCATGTGGGTTTTCTCACGGTGCTCCAGTTTCCGCCCACATTCCAAAAGACGAGCAAGTTTGCAGGTTAAATGGCTTTTGTAAATTGCCCCTTGAGTGCAGATTACGAAGTGGGGTAACATAGAACTAGTTTGCAAGTGATCGATGGTTGGCATATGCAGTGGCCAAAGGGCCCATTTCCATGCTATATCTCTAAAATTAAAGCTATATGAGAAAACTTGGAGAAAATAAGTTTGCAAAATCATTGGTATACAAAAAGCATAGTAATGACGCCAAGTATGGATGTTTAAGGGACTGAAACAAGAGAAATTTTGTCAGGGAGTCAACAAAATGGCTATTTTAAAGTGTATTTTATCTCAGTATTTTGCATCAGTCTACCTAGAAAAGAACAAGAAAGTATTCCATATAAAAGGAAATTTCAAGGATTAAAAAGACTGAGGAGCTTAAAAGTAATTTATGTTAAAGAATTATATGAGAGAGAAGTCACTTGAATCTGAAGGTCTGCATCCCAGTGTTTTAAAAGACTGCAGAGATGGTGAATGGATTGATTGCAAGCTCCCAAATTTACTTAGATTTTAGAATAATCCTTGTATGTTACACATGTTTTTCAATTCACATTTCAGAAATGTGGCTGAGAGAAAATGGAACTTTGGACAATTACTCTGACAGTCAACAAATTTTATGAAAGGGAAATCACATTTATCATTTCACATTTATCACCTTTGTCAAAGGTTTACTTGTGGATGTGGGCTTATAAACATACTACAATTTCTCCTGCTTTCATGAAAAATGCTAAAAGATAACAAAATTATACATTAATAGAAAATGCAGTGTGCAAACAAATTGTGCAAAATTTGAAAATGTATTCAGATTGCAATGGGTTTAAGTATTCCTCTCCAGCAGAACTTCATTTAAAGTATTTCCAAAGTCTTTGTAGGTTAATTGGCTTGGTAAATTTGTAAATTGTACTTAGTGTGCGTAGTGTTAATGTCCGGGGATCGCTGGTCGGTGCAAACTCGGTGGGCCGAAGGGCCTGTTTCTGCACTGTATCTCTAAACTAAACTAACACACAGTATTCTACTGTCATTTGGCATACAAGGACTCGGGAAGAACATAAACTCTTCAGGCCACAGTGCAAATTTTAGAGGCAGCAAAATCTGATACTCAGCTATTTATTTTATAATCAAATCACCTTAATAAAATTATTTATGCTCATCATGACATATTATTTTATGCAAGTTCATTCTATTACTTTATAATTTTATTTCAAACCAGCAACCTCCCATTGTGTACTTTTCTAAATTGTTACTACAAAAATTCATTCTCTCAATGTATTCAATCTTCAAATAAAGAGAACTATTTACACATGAAGGAACTGCAGATGCTGGTTTAAACTGAAGATAGACACAAAATGCTGGAGTAACTCAGCGGGACAGGCAGCATCTCTGGAGAGAAGGAATACGTGACATTTCGGGTCGAGACCCTTCTTCAGACTCATTCATTCTCTTATACATTTGTTGACATCAAATTCTCAAAATTGAGGAACAATCTTTGTAATAACAATTCCCCTTTATTAATGAATTATTCATGAAGAATATACTGGGCATTGGTCTGATTTTTCCTCCTTTTTGGACTGTGTTACAAAAATCTGATTTCTGGATCTAACTCTTCCTACCACAATCTTCACTTTCCCCATTCCCTCTTCAACCCACTCTCAACTCCCTGCTCTCTTTCCCATCCCTCTTCCTCTCCGCCCTGCCTGTCTGCTCTGATGATTATAATTTTGAATCATTGGACAGCTGACGCTATTTGATTCTCTACTCGTAAAGGAGAATTGAAAGGCAAGCTGCCCAAATATGCAGTCTAGTGAAATTCAAGCAGGAAGATCAGCAGAAGAGGAAACAGTAGTAGTGCAACAGAGGCAGCTGCTACTGCTTTTCATCAAATATTCATGTCACCAACTCAGTTTTAAGAAGATTGTCACAAAATGCTGGAGTAACCTTCCAACTTCTGCCATCAGGCCGCCGATATAAAGTCCCCCTATCCAAGAAAAACATCCACAAAAACTCATTCATACCTATTGCCATAAATAGCTTAAATAAAAAATGAACAAGGGACAAATTAACCCTGACGCACTGTCACTTTACACGTATCCACAACTGTTATCTTGTCTATTTTTACAGTTTCTAATCTTTATACTTGCTTTTAAGATCTATACACACTGTGTGTGCTCGCAGAAATCTGTGTTGTATGACTGCTTATCAGTACATTGTCCTGGTTGTATGTTGAGCCACGTCAAAGAAGATTTTCTGTTACGACAGACAATAAAGTTGAATCTGAATCTAACTCTGCGGAACAGGCAGCATCTCTGGAGAGGAATGGGTGACGTTTCAGGTCGAGACCCTTTTTTTAAAATGTGAAAGAAGGGTCTCGACCCGAAACGTCACCCATTCCTCTCCAGAGATCAAACATCAAAACATATTTGGGGCTTATCCAGCATCTCACCAACCCCCCCCCCCCCCCCCCCCCCACCCACCAACCTCTTCCCACCCCAACAGGTGTAGAATTACAACAAAACACCCACATTTGAAGTATGTTTTGGGAATAGATTGAATTTATGAATTATCTGCTGCAAAACGTAATTCTGATTAAATTCTAGGAAGCAGAAAGACCTATTAAAGCCAGAACACAGTCACAAATTGCTGGAGTAACTCAGCAGATCAGGTAGCATCATTCGAGAAAAGGACTAGGTGACGTTTCAGATGCCTATTCATTTTCTCCAAAGATGTAGTCTGGCCCACTGAGTTACTCCAGCAATTTGTGCCCATCTTCAGTGTAAACGAGCACATGTAGTTCCTTCTTGCACAGACCTATTACAATAGGATTGGACATAATAGGGGTCTTGGGTGTGTTTTTTGGGGGGGGGATTTGCTGAGAAGAAAAATAATGAATTTCCTTTAAAGTGTGTGTGTCACATAACACCTTTAATACTCATTCATTAAATTATCACAAATATAGTTTCAGAATTTAGAATTATCTTTCAAACTCATTCGCACAAACTCTAACAAAAATATCAGCAATATCAAAACTTATTTCACCAGCAATTCTCAATTCAGCCCTGCATCCATTACACTCATCAAGCAAGATGCAAGCCCACAACCGAAGGTGTGAACACTGCATATTCCAATTCCAGGTGGCCCACTCCCTCTGACCCTCCATGCTCCTTTCCCACACCCACCAGTCTACCTGGCTTCCCTCTTCTTTTGTTCAGCTTTGCCATCCCTTTGGCCCCCTTCCTGACCTAAACTCAATGCCCTCCCATAGCCGATTCCAGCTGCCCATCATCCACATGACAATCTGCCATGGTTTCTTCCAACTTGATTCACCTTTCCTATCCCATCCCCTCTCTCACCTCCCATCGTACCTTCCTTGTCTTGTTCTGCCCATCATCTACCAGCCTCTGTCTCACCTCTCCCTCGGCTATCTTTCCTCTAAACTCTCAGCCCTGACGCGGGATCGCGACCCGAAACATGGACCATCACATTGCATCCACAACAATTTGATTTTTGCTTTCAATTAAATGGCATATCAATTCGGAACAATCAGAGCACAGTCATCTCATCCTCTACAGATTACATAGATATGAAGGGGTTTGAAAACACTGGTGAGAATTTCAAAATCAAAGTAATGCTTAAACAAACTTCAACATAGGTCAAGACACAGCAGTAGAGTTGCTGCCTCACAGCGCTTGCAGCGCCGGATTCGATCCCGACTACGGGTACTGTCTGTACGGAGTTTGTACGTTCTCACCGTGACCTTGTGGGTTTTCTCTGAGATCTTTGGTTTCCTCCCACACTCCAAAGACGTACACGTAGATAGGTTAATTGGCTTGGTGTATGTGTAAAATTGTCCCTCGTGTGTGTAGGATAGTGTTAACATGGGGGTGATCGCTGGTCGGCACAGACTCGGTGGGCCGAAGGGCCTGCTTCTGCGCTGTATCTCTAAACTAAACTAAAACTAAACAAGCAGAGGAGATGGCTGAACGGGGCTTGATACGAATCAGGAAACAAGCAACCAGGTTTTTGAACTGAAAAACATGGGACACATCTCGTTGTATACTGGAACAATCAAGTCTAGAGCAAACATGCTGCTGTAGGAGATGGCCTAAAGCAGGACCAGATTTGGTGATGTTAACGTCAGAGTCAAATACTACAACAAGATTGGAGCCTAGCTAAGTTTGAGCGAGAGAACTGATGACCAGAGGACAGAACATGTATTGGCTCTATTTAGTTGGCTCTATACTTAAACACAGAATTTCCTTGGACATCCTGTTTTGGATATTGTAATGAGTGGAGTCGTACACACATCAAAATACAACACATATTTATTAAAGTCCACTTACAGCATTGGACTGCAGAACGTTACAGTACCTAACAGCTACCCAGACTGAATTACGTAAGCAAGCTCTTAGTAATATAAATCGCATATTAGGCGGAGACACAAGAAACTGCTGATGCTGCAAAAAGAAAACAAACTTAAAATGCTCGAGTGACTCAGCAGGTCAAGCAGCATCTGTGAAGGGAATAAGGGTCCCGATCCAAAACATTGCTTGTTTAATCAGCACACACAACATTCAGTGGTTGGATTAGGTTGCTAAAAGGCATTGGGTGAGAAATGGGATGAGAGCAAGGATAGTTTGGTAATTGTTCATGCATTACCCTAGCAACAAAGATAAGTAAGGTCAGCAAATGCATGCTATATGACAGCATTCAAGACACATGGTGTAATTAACCATGCTCCTTACAATCCTAAGACAAACGATGTGGGAGAACAATAGTATGGGCTTCAAATGCTACTTCAGAAATCTATTCAAGAATTATTCTTTTGTTTTAATCAGTAACTGCTAGTTTGGATTTTCTGATGAATATTTGTAATGGAACTATAATTATTGAACAGGAACAGGAATGCAGCTCTATTTGAAAGATTAATGCAATCCCAAACCAAAATGGAAAAGTAAATATCTTAACTAACTAACTTTAATATATAATTCGAGGCAACTTTACATCATATTCCACATTTAAATAGTTGTTCCAAATTTGTTCTAATTGTATGTATGAAACGGATCCTGGGATTATTGGGAAAAGCCTGTTGAGAATTGATATTGTTGGCTTTAGATTGTTGTATGGCCCTTCACAAAATAAATGCAACACATCCAACTTTCAACATTGTTTGTTTTGAATGTATTTAATCGAGAAAGATTTTAGAAGTGAGCAGCCTGACAATAGTTTTATTTTTAAGTTTTCTCTATTCTCCTTTAGGTTTTTGGTATGTCATTTTCACCCAATTTCAATTTGTCAATTCAATTCTAGTTATGAGCTGATCAACACCAAGGATTACATATGTAGCAGCATGCACGTTTGATTCAAATTTAAAAAAAAAGTGGGACAGCAAAATAACACTAAAATACAATTGCAACAAAAAGTCAAAACCACAAATCTCACTGACCAGTTGGTTGCAAGTATGGGGGAGAAATGAGGGGGAACAAATATGTTATAGAAGGAATTGCAAACGCTAAATATTTTCACAGTGAAGCAAACTTATTTGTATAGTCATGACTGAGTGAAACAGAACACTAAACACTTGCCTCCCACTGTCAGTTCTCCACAGGTGACTCTACTCCATCATTTCTGCAATAATTGAAGAAAATCATTGATTTGACCTGCAACTGTGGTTGGGCAGTGAGCATTAAGGGGTGGGTTTTCATCCCCTAGGTGACTGACCAATTATAAAATTCAAAAGCTGCAAAAGATACCTTTGGGAAGCATAAGCAAACAAGGTCAGCTGCCCTGATGTTAAAATGACAGACTACTGATTACATTATATCAATGTCTTTCTCCCTCCACTACTTAATACATCACTGATTCATAAGACATCACTTCAAAAATCTGGTAGTTATTTGAGATACAATATCATACAGTGGTGCCCTCCATAATGTTTGGGACAATGACCCATCATTTATTTATTTACCTCTGTACTCCACAATTTGAGATTGGTAATTGAAATAAAATCACATGTGGTTACATTGTGCACAAATGTGCATTGTCAGATTTTAATAAAGGCCATTTCTACACATTTTGGTTTCACCATGTAGAAATTACAGCATAGTTTATACATAGTCCCCCCATTTCTCGTAGTTTATACAAAAGGCATTACTCAATTGTGTTCAGATCGGGTGATTGACTTGGCCACTCAAGAATTGACAATTTTTTAGCTTTGAAAAACTCCTTTGTTGCTTTAGCAGTATGTTTGGGATCATTGTCTTGCTGTGGAATGAACCGCAGGCCAATGAGTTTTGAGGCATTTGTTTGAACTAGAGCAGATACGATGTGTCTATACACTTTAGAATTCATTATGCTATTACCATCAACAGTTGTATCATCAATGAAGATAAGTGAGCCAGTACCTTCAGCAGCCATACATGCCCAGGCCATAACACCCCCACCACTGTGTTTCACAGATGAGGTGGTATGCTTTGGATCTTAGTCATTTTCTTCTCTCCTCCATACTTTGCTCTTGCCATCACTCTGATATAAGTAACCATGTTTCCCGGCAATGAATACGCACCTGAATCGAAGAAGCACCCCATTTTGAGTTGCTAAATTTTGAAAAAAGGCTGGTGGGACATAGAATTTCACACGCTCAAAAAAATAAAAAATAAAGAAAGTAACAATTCAATTTGGTCAAGGCTTCCAGATCTCCTCCATTCTGAATGACTGAATGGGTGGGGGGTGGGGGGTGGAGGGTGACGGCAGGTGGAGAGATGGTGGGAAAAACAGGAGCACATCGGGACAAGTTGAATCAGCTGTGATCTTATTGTATGACAATACTAGTTCAAGGCACAAATTGGGGGGAAGAGTTCCTTTCACAGCGTGTGGGGAGTCTGGCCTGGGTCAGCACGGGCAGGAGCGTTGAGAAGGCAGGGGTCGGGGATCATGCCAGCAACTCACTCACTCAACGCTGCCACGGCGCTCCGATGGCGGAGCCACCGCATTGTGGCCGGGGAGGGAAGTAGCTCGGGTGGCTGCGAGCGACCGAGCAGAACCGGCTGCCACCTCAGCGCCTGTGTCAACACGAGTAACCTCAATTGGTTCCTTGATCGCGCTGACACAGGAGTAGGTTCCACCGCCCGCTGTCTTGTTATCAATCCCCCACTGACCCGCTCCGCTCTATGATTTTTGCTCTTCAGCTGATCCCCTCACTGTCCGATCTACATTGAAAGAGACGGACCGGGCAGTGAATGCCATGCAGTGTCACACAGCGCAGCGGCAGTCGGGAATTAAGGATTTGCAGGAAGCGGCTGACATGAGTGAGGCCGGCGAGTGGCAGGAGAGAGGTGTTCAGACGGAGAGCACTGCCAGAGGTGAGCAGGCTTGCAGAAGACGCTGAGGTCGTTGCCGGTTTCGCTGTCCAGTTACGGCAGCTGCTCGCAGCCACCCGAGCTACATCCCTCCCCAGCCACAATGTGGTGGCTCCGCGCCCGGAGATGATTGTGGACTTTAGAAGGGCACAACATCCATTGGAGATAAGTGCGATGACTGTGGATAGGGTGAGCTGCTTTAAATACCTGGGAGTCCACATCACAGAGGACCTGACATGAACTACACACACTGCCGCACTGGTGAGTAAGGCAAGGCAGCGCCTTTCCCACCTCAGGTAACTGAGGAAGTTCAGAGTCTCTCTGAAGATCCTTCAGTGTTTCTACTCTGGGGCTGTAGAAAGCCTCATGTCCGGCAACATCACAATCTGGTTTGGGAACTGCTCTGCCCAGGACAGGAAGGCTCTGCAAAGAGTAGTGCGTTCGGCCAAACGCACTATGGGAACTACACTCGCTCCCCTGCAAGACCTATACACCAGGAAGTGCAGATCCAGAGCCAGCAACATTAAGGGGAACCCCTACCACTCCAGCAATGGATTGTTCCAGCTGCTATGGTCAGGCAAACGCCTCCGCTGCCGAGCTGTGAAAACAGAGAGGATGAGACAGAGTTTTTTCCCACAGGCCGTCAGGACTGTAAACTCTTATCTCACCAGGGACTAATTTACTGTACTAATTTACTGTTGTGTTGTGCCTTTTTTTTTTTTTTATTCTAACATGTAAGTACTAATTCTGTTCTATTCTGTTCTGTTGTTTTTGCACAATCTGCAGGCATTGCCACTTTCATTTCACTGCACATCTTGTATGTGTATGTGACAAATGAAGTTGACTTGACAGCAGCGGTGAGTGAATGAGTTGCTGACATGATACCCAACCCCCTCCTTCTCAATGCTCCTGCCCGTGCTGACCCGGGCCAGACTCCCCACCCACTGTCAAAGGAACTCTTCCCCCCCCCCCCCCCCCCCGAGCAGCGCTGTCCTTTTACAGCCGCTTCCCACTTTACAGCCGCTTCCCATCAGCTGCTAGCAATGAGGGATAGACTTGGCTATCCCTCAGTACAGCAACATCGTTCTTGATGTTGCTAAACTGAGGGATAGCCAAGTCTATCATACTTGGCTAACAACCTAACCTTTGGCCTCCAAGACGCAGGTAAATTTTTGTGCCTTATTTTTGGGTAAAAAAAAGTGTCTTCATTGTCGGGAAATATGGTAATCTTCGTCTCATCTGTCCACTAGACCTTTTTTCAGAACTGTGGTTGCTCTTTCAAGTACTTCTTGGCAAATTGTAACCCTGCCTTCCTATTTTTGCAGCTAACCAATGGTTTGCATCTTGCAGTGTAGCCTCTGTATTTTTGTTCATGAAGTCTTCTGCGGACAGTGGTCATTGACAAATCACCACCTGAAGAGTGTTTCTGATCTGTCGGACAGGTATTTGGGGGGTTTTCTTTATTATAGAGATAATTCTTCTGTGATCAGCTGTGGAGGTCTTCCTTGGCCTGCCAGTCCCTTTGCGATTAGTAAGCTCACCCATGCTCTTTTTCAAAAGACAATAAACAATGGGTGCAGGAATAGGCCATTCAGCCCTTCGTGCCAGCACCGCCATTCAATGTGATCATGCCTGATTATCCACACTTAGTACCCCGTTCCTGCCTTTTCTCCATATCCGCTGACTCTGCTATCTTTAAGAGATGTATCCAACTTTCTCTTGAAAGCATACAGAGAATTGTCCTCCACTGCCTTATGAGGCAGAGAATTCCACAGATTCACAACCCAGAAGAAAACGTTTTTCCTCATCTCCGTTCTAAATGGCTTACCCCTTATTCGTAAACTGTGGCTCCTGGTTCTGGACTCCCCCAACATCGGGAACATGTTTCCTGCCTCTAGCGTGTCCAATCCCTTAATAATCTTATATGGTTCAATAATATTCTCTCTCATCCTTCTAAATTCCAGAGTATACAAGCTCAGCCGCTCCATTCTATCAACATATGACAGTTCCGCCATCCCGGGAATTAACCCAGTTAACCTACACTGCACTCCCTCAAAAGCAAGAATGTCCTTCCTCAAATTTGGAGACCAAAACTGCACATAGTACTCCAGGTATGGTCTCACTGGGGCCCTGTACAACTGCAGAAGGACCTCTTGCTCCTATACTCCTCTTGTTATTAAGGCATCATCCTCACAGTTCACACTGCCATCCAGCTTTGTGTCATCTGCAAATTTGCTGGTTATTTTGAATCCTTTCATCCAAATCATTAATGTGCATTGTAAATAGCTGCGGTCCTAGCAGCGAGCCTTGTGGTACCCCACTAATCACTTCCTGCCATTCTGAAAAGGGCCCGTTAATCCCCACTCTTTGTTTCCTGTCTGCCAACCAATTTTCTATCTATGTGAGTACCCTACCCCCAATACCATGTACTCTAATTCTACCCACTAATCTCCTCTGTGGGACCTTATCAAATGCTTTCTTAAAGTCTAGGTACACTACATCCACTGGCTCTCCCTTGTCCATTTTCCTAGTTACATCCTCAAAAAGTTCCAGAAGATTAGTCAAGCATGATTTCTCCTTCGTAAATCCATGCTTCTTCTTCTTCTTTTCGTATCCATCAAGTTACAAATGTTGACCTCGCTGTCATCATCCGTCCTGAAAAGGTCGCAAGCTTCCGGCGACTATCAGTGGAAACCATCACTTGTCGCAATAGATGATGGTGGTAGCAGAATTAGCTCAGGATACTTCCAGTTTCCAGCCCCGCGACGTGGACGCTTCTGCTATGGGGCCGTAAATCCATGCTGTCTCGGACAGATTCTGCTACTGCTATCCAAATGTGCTGCTATTTCATCTTTTATATTTGACTCCAGCATCTTCCCCACCACCGATGTCAGGCTAACAGGTCTATAATTCCCTGTTTTCTCTCTCCTGCCTTTCTTAAACCGTGGGATAACATTAGCTACCCTCCAATCCACAGGCACTGATCCTGAATCTATAGAACATTGGAAAGTTATCCTCAATGTGCAGGGCTCGAAATTAGCGGTTGCCCGGATGCCACTGACCACCCAACCTAAACACCGAGTCATTTTGCCCGGCTTGGCACGCAGATACTGGTTGATACCGTAGACACAAAAAACTGGAGTAACTCAGCGGGTCAGGCAGCATCTCTGGAGAAAAGGAACGTGACGTTTTGTGTCGGCGACGGCTGTAATGCGTGGGAAAGATACGAAGTGTGGCCTGACGGAGGGTCAGAGCGAATGATGGCCCCCGAACAGCAGCAGCAGTGGCGGCGACTTCGGCGGCGGCTCCATCTCCTCCTCCTCACGCCCCCCGCCCAGTTAGCGACCGCTGCCTGCCACTCCGCCAACGGCGCTTTCAAAACAAACCCTCCCGCACACCGAGGCTGGGTGGAGGGAGTGGGAGGCTCCCTTCCGCCGTCTGAAGTGTCTGTACCGCTCGGCTCCGCACCTACCTGTTGGTTGGCGGAGGAGGGGAGGCGGTGGCGAGGTGATCCCAACTGCCTCCCGCTTTGGCGGCGGCACTTGGCGATCGACAGGCAGGGGAGGGGGGGGGGGGAGTTGAGCTGCATTTAGCGCTGGATTGAGCTGAAATTACCATTCACAGGGCCTCCGAAGCCTCGCGTGTGTGAGTGTGCGCATGCGCGTGCGGCCGCCAAGATATTGTGTCCCCCGGTCCTCTCCATATTTTGATAGCGATTTCTGTGCCTGATTGATGCCGGTGTTGTTTACGAGGAGAGCTGACCTTCCTTCCCACCTCCTCTGCCCCTTCCTCTCTCTCTCTTGTACACCCCCCTTCACCCCCCCTTATCCTGAAATCCCTCCTCTCCATCCCGCACAGATCCCCATTCCTGCCTCTATCCAGTCCTCACTGACATCCCGTGTGCTTCCCTCCTCATCTACTCCCCCCCCCCCCCCCTCCCATCTATTCATCCTGCACTGATCTCCCTATCCACCTCGCTTTGATTCTCCTGCCACTCCCCATCAATCGGTGCTGGCTCGAAGGGTCAAATAGCCTCCTCCTGCACCTATTTTCTATGTTCCTATGTTTAATCCTACACTAGTCCTCCAATTGATCCTGTACTGACCCCCCTTCCCATCCATCCTGCACTACACCACCCCTTCATCCTGCACTGCTCCACCTCTTCATCCTGCACTGCCCACCCCTTCATCCTGCACTGCTCCACCCCTTCATCCTGCACTGCTCCACCCATCCATCCTGCACAGATCCCCCCCATTCAACCCCACTGTCATCTCCCGCGCTCTCCCCTCACAATTTTACCTACTCCAACCAACACGCACTAATTCCCCTGCCTCAATCCATCCATTCCGCACCGATTGCCTTCTCAACCCCCCCCCCACATCTATCCATCCTGCACTGATCCACACCCCTCCGACCCTATTGTGCTGGAAATGTCTTCAGGGCGAACATTGACTATGTTTGATTACGGAATGCAATCAACTGTGTTTTCATTCCCAATGTTATTATTTGTTTTAATCCATAACGATAGATTAATTAAATTGTGAACACGTGAAACATTAAAACAGCAGTGTTCGATTGTCACTGCTACCGTTGACACATTATTACAGAATTCATTTTAACGGCAAATCAATGCTCTTAATATGGAGCATCAGTACTGTAGTTATTTAATGAGCAACATTCACAACTATACGTTGGATTTATCCAGGTTTTACTTCTGCAGTCAGTCATATACATCACAAATATGGTCAGGAGATATTTCAGTTAACATAGAAACATAGAAATTAGGTGCAGGAGTAGGCCATTCGGCCCTTCGAGCCTGCACCGCCATTCAATATGATCATGGCTGATCATCCAACTCAGTATCCTGTACCTGCCTTCTCTCCATAACCCCTGATCCCTTTAGCCACAAGGGCCACATCTAACTCCCTCTTAAATATAGCCAATGAACTGGCCTCAACTACCTTCTGTGGCAGAGAATTCCACAGATTCACCACTCTCTGTGTGAAAAATGTTTTCCTCATCTCGGTCCTAAAAGATTTCCCCCTTATTCTTAAACTGTGACCCCTTGTTCTGGACTTCCTCAACATCGGGAACAATCTTCCTGCATCTAGCCTGTCCAACCCCTTAAGAATTTTGTACGTTTCTATAAGATCCCCCTTCAATCTTCTAAATTCTAGCGAGTACAAACCGAGTCTATCCAGTCTTTCTTCATATGAAAGTCCTGACATCCCAGGAATCAGTCTGGTGAACCTTCTCTGTACTCCCTCTATGGCAAGAATGTCTTTCCTCAGATTAGGAGACCAAAACTGTACGCAATACTCCAGGTGTGGTCTCACCAAGACCCTGTACAACTGCAGTAGAACCTCCCTGCTCTTATACTCAAATCAGTTAATTCTGAAGTGGGAATGATGGAAAAAGCGGTTATCAACAATTTTTTTTAAATTTGTTGCTTACATACTGGGTATCTTCATTGCTGTTCACCACACATACATCTAATCTGAATGTCCGTTAATGTGACGTCTTGACACCTTTAAATCTATTACCAAAAGAACATTTGCTGCATTTATGTCCTTTGGCCATCTCTTGTTAGTTAGTGTAATGTTTAACCTGTCAGATGGGTATAGTCAGTTTTAACAGCTATTATCATAAAATGCCTTTAGAAAATTTCTTGCAACCTGTATATTTTGTTGTGGTTAAATTATGTGGGAAGCGAGAGTGTTTCTGTACCAATAGCAATAACGACCCATGCTATGGCCATGTCATGATAATTTTCGGCCCTTCACAGAAAACATGCTTGCATCAATCTGTAGTGTGCATGGTTAAGCATATATGCTATCATGGTCCAGGATTAATTGACACAAGTTGGTCATACGCTGAATAATCCAACCACATTTTTGTTTGGAAGTGGAAAGAAATAATAAAATTTGCATTAATTGCAATGTGTAAAAAGAGTTGAGATACTGTATTATAATTTTGCTGCATGTCATTGTGGTATATATCATGTCTTGATTGGTGAATATGTTTAGTTTGTGACTTTATTTGAAGCAGAAATAATATGTGAATGCTTCATTGAGCATAATTCCGACTGGTAACTACGCACTTCGTCCGAGCACATTATCGCACGCGTCATGCAAACCATCTTAAATGACCACCTAAACTGTCATTTGGCAACCTAAAAAGCTGCCAAGGTTGCCCGGCTGGCAACAGGGAAAAAAAGTTAAGCGAGAGCCCTGATGTGTCCACGATTTTTAGAGCCACTTCCTTAACTACCCTGGGATGCAGACCATCAGGCCTTGGGGATTTATCAGCCTTCAGTCCCATCAGTCTAACCAACACCATTTCCTACCTAATGCAAATTTCCTTTAGTTCCTCTGTCACCCTAGATCCTCTGGCCACTAGTACATCAGGGAGATTGTAGCCTCCTTGCCAAGGCACTTCCCTCGACAAAGCCGCTCCCCGACAGGCCGTTCCCCTAGAGCAACCATGCTTAAATTGGCTGATAAATTGCCTAATTCGCCAATTTACAAATTAATTTGCCAATCCCCGCTCTCCTTCACCTGCTGCCGCTCCTCTTCCAACCTCCTTGAATGATGTTCCAAACAGTTGATTTAAGTAAGCCTAAGGTTTGGCTGATGTCTCTAACAGTTGTATTCTTGTTTCTCAGTCTCATAATGGCTTTTTGACTTTATGGCACAACTTTGGTCCTCATTTTGATAAACAGCAATAAAAGTTTTCAAAGGTGATGGAAAGACTGGAGAAAAGACTAGGTGCTGAGCGCTCTCTTGTACCTGCATTAAGGAGGCATTGAAACACACCTGAGCAATTATAAACACCTGTGAAGCCACGTGTCTCAAACATTATGGTGCCCTGAAATGGGGGGGGGGGGACTATCTATAAACACAGCTGTCATTTCTACATGGTAAAATCAAAATGTATAAAAAAAAACTTTTAATAAATTCTGACAATGTGCACTTTAACCACATGTGATTTTTTCTATTATAAATCTCAAATTGTGGAGTACAGAGGCAAATAAATAGATGGGTCTTCGGCCCGAACATTATGGAGAGCACTGTGCATCTCCATGACTGAAATTAGCCATGGCTGCCAAACTCTGAATTATTTGCAAACTAGTAACTTACCGGATAGCTAAGGACTTTTGTGTTGGTGTCAGATGTTCTTCTTTTCGTGCCATCCCTAAAGTAGATATATAAAATATATTTAGATGGATAGATAGGTACACAAACACACACACACAAACATAGAGCAGCACAATATAGGTGGTCCCTGGGTCAATTTTATCTTTAAGTTGAAATATCACAATAGATATTGTGTAATTTTAGAAACTATATCAGAAACATCAATGTTGGTCATAAACTCCAGCGTTAATGGAGACACAGAAACTGTAGATGCTGGAATACTGAAAAAAACCCCACACAAAATGCTGAAGTAACCCTGGTGGGTTAGGCAGCATCTGTGGAGGAAATGGACAGCTGACATTTCAGGTCGGGTCCCTTCTTCTGATTTTGTCGATGTCAGTGAAACATTGCCAATTCGTGTTTCAAGTCTGGGACCCAAGAACAAAAGAGAAAACAAGTTAATTCTCAGTAGCAGAGAATGTGTGGAAGGGATAGACAAAGCAAAGGGGGAATATATCTGACAAAGTGATACCAGTGATTTACTGTGGCAATCATGTAGCAGATTATATTTTAAAGACAAAGACGCAAAAAGTGCTGGAGTAATTTAGTGGGTCAGGCGGCAACTCTGGAGAACATGGCAAGGCGATGTTTTGGGTCAGACTGTTTCTTTGTCTGTACGATATGCTACTAATAGTACAGCTGTGGGACATGAATTAAATGCATCAATAGATAGCTGGAGCATGGCAGATTTAAGGTCAAATGAAAGATTAGAGATCAAATAGAAAATTAATCTATTGTTCGATATAGCAAAATCATTCTGTTAACAAGGATTGTTTTAATCTGCAGCTGTTTTTATCATCCAGGGAACAAATGAAATAATTGTTCAGATGGCAGCAATCTGATAGTTAGACATTAGCACCAGTACGGGCGGTCATAGTACCTTTTGTTATAAGATAAACAAATATGGAAGTAGTTCTTGATTCCTTAATGAAAACAGCTTCCATCTTGGTGTAATCCAGAGTCAGAACTTGGCTAATCTACATAAATTTCTGAATTAATGTTTTAAGCATTCCATGTGAAATACTGAATCGTTTTTTTACCATCCAATTTTAAAGACACCTGTGAAGCTGGAATATCAATTAATTATATTAACTGATTGCAGGTAGTCCTTAATAAACATGACGGTTTTCACTTCCAAAAATCACACTGAACCAAACTGCTAAATAAAATATGATTTTGGACAATTTTGGACAATTTTGAACAAAAAGATTATTTCCATGATAAGACGTTATGGCACAGAAGATGATCATTTGGTCTACTCTGTCCATGTATACATCTGAGTTCTTTCCACCTCCTGGCATTTTTACAGCAAGTGAAAATTACAATAACAAGACATCATTTTGTAAATCCTCTAAACTTCAATGGGAACTAAAGTTCTCAATGCAAAAGTATTAAAGGGTTATGACAACCAAGAAACTTCAAAGATATGCAAAGAACTGAAGCACCGTTCAATTAACATCAGTGATGCACGGATTTCTATATAGTATAATTGGCACTTTAACTTAATCAAAATTCTCAAAGGCATTACAGACGTATAAACAAAAATGAAATATGTTTAAAAAGCAAATGTTCTGCTTGTTGAAGGAGAATAAATAGATTTTTTTTTAAATCGCATAGAGCATAAGCGTCAGATAATACCTTTAAAAAGACAGACTTTCAGTAGCAAATTTAAATTTTACAACTGAATATTTTTATTTTGAATATGTGATTCTAGTCTTACCACATGTAACATCAATGTCTTTAATATTCAACCCATATTAAAGCTTTTGCTTTAATTTAATTTAATAACTGCATTAGCAAAATATATCAACATTCCTTTTAGTTGTAAATGGAATAGTACCATCCAGATATTATAAGAAGTCAATATATATTTTTTAAATGCACAAAATTCATTATTTCCAAGAATGGTAGGTACCCTGCGTTTACAACAAAAAGGAACCAAGGGTTAATGTACAAATCTATGAGATTATTGTACAGTTCATTTATGAAAACTGGTCACTTAAACTAAGGCACCCTAAATTGCTTTTTTTTTGCTAATTATCTACTACTTCAACTTCGCTGAACTTACATGCAATTGTCTTTTCCATGGTTAATTGTAACATACATGCAAACATGCAATATTGCCAGTGTGAAATTAATGTCAGTCATGCAAGTTTCAATTAACTCAACATTCTTTTGCAGCAGTGCCAGAGAATATTGCTGTTGTGAATATAATTGTTGTGGCTTTATTTGCCAATCATATTTTTTTGGCTATTGTTAGAGCTGAAAGAAATCCTGTACAATTCCATTCTGGCATGCACCGACAACCAACAAGCCATGTATAAATATTAAAGATACAACATCTGCCACATAAATATGGCCAACATTAACTCCAAGAGCACACATTTGTATTAAACCATGACAGTAACCATGTTTTTCAGAACCATCCCTAGCAACCCTTGGAGAGATATTATCTCTTTACTTTGACTCCTGAGTCTATATCAAAAACTACAGAAATGGCATGTTATCCAAAATTATGTAACTATATGCCATTTTAAAGTTTAATTTAGGTTACTAAAATTATTATTAACTCCTTCGTTCAGCTATGTACAGGGGAAAATTCCCTTTAGGTACAAATCATTTTTCGACAGAGTCACACAGCATGGAAACAGGTCCTTCGGCCCAACTTTCTCATACCGACCAACATATCCTATCTGTACTAATCCCACCTGCCTGCATTTGGCCCATATCCCTCTAAACCTATCCTATCCATGTAACTGTCGAAATGTTTCTTAAACTATGCGATAGTACCTACCTCAATTTCCACCTCCACCTTGTTCCATACACCCACTACCCTTTTATGTGAAAAAGTTACCCCTCAGGTTCCTATTAAATCTTCCCCCCTCACCTTAAACCTTTTTCCTCTGGTTCTCGATTCCCCTACTCCGGGCAAAGTGTGGGATCTGGTCAGGAAACCAAATAATGATGAAGACATTTATCAAAGTATACCTTTAACTTATTTTGACTTTAAGTCACACCGGCCATTCACGTTTTTTCTGTACAAATAACATTCACATGACGGAAAACATTTACTCTGTGAAGCGAATAAATTATTGTTTTGACACAACATAATGGATCGTAGTCATAAAAATCTCAGGGATTGTTTCCGAATATGCAAAAAAAGCTGTTCAAAATGAAAATTTCTTATAGATAAATATCCATTTCTTCATGGCTTATCTGTATTACTGTAGTACTGATCAATCCACTTTAGGAATCACAACTTTCCTTTGTTTGAGACACCACCAAAAAACAGTTTCCAGTGATCAAACTACTAGGAATGTTTTAAGACAGACTTAGATAATGCTAGACGCAAGACTGCACATAGGAGATAACAAACAATGTGCTGGAGAAACACAGCAGGCCAGGCAACATCTCTGGAGGGACATACACACAATGTCCTGACCTAAAACGTCATCTATCCATTCCCACCATAGATGCTGCTTGGCCTACTGAAGTTCTCCAGCACTTGTTTTTTGCATAGTGAGAAGTGACATGGTCAATCTTAAGTTTGAGGAGAGTACTGTTGGAAGTTCAGACTCGGTAATCCTGATCTCAATTGGAATGTAGACACTCTGCATTACGGCAGCTGTCGCGCATTCGACTAAGTTTAGGGTCTGAGAAAGTTCTGAACAAAATTTCCAATCAAAAGTTGGTGCATTATAAGATGAATTTTAAATCAAAATAAACATTTTAGAGGCAAATTAATCAACGATCAGTAATTTCTTAAGAAGAGTGAAATTTGATGACCCGGGTGAGAATTAGAGTGCGATGTGCATGCAAGGTGCACTTAAGGCTTAGGTTCATTAATGAAGTTAAAAGTAATCTCAAAATTAAGGCAATTTATTCTTCGAAGGCATATCATAAATTGCCTATTTAAATACAATGGAATTGGTTTCCGAGCAAGGAAAGAATAACTCTCCAATGTTCTACATTATGTACTAGGTATGTTGCAAAGCGTACCTGAAGCGTCACTGAAAATCTGCCCCAGCCCGTGTGCGTGATTTTGGCGCCGTTTAGAGGGGGGCGGGTTTGAAACGCGATTTTCTCTAGGCTGTTCAAATCGCGGATGTTCAGCCTAGTTAATTATTAACGAAGATTCGCTGGCAGATTCCGTCGCTTGAGCTATTATTAGTTTTAAGAGCTTTATGTAATTGTTATAGTAGTTTAAAAATTAACCTCTAAACCCCCGACGGCCGGCAATCGGCCGGATCTCATACAGGGGACAACAGGAGGTAGGCTGTTTATTTTTACATTAAAAAGGGCTTCTTAAGATCCCTTTATACAAAGTTTAATGTTGCGAGTAGCTAATTCTGGGCCCATTATATCCCGCAGTATTTTTCTGGGCATTTGAGGGCACAAATCTATCGCAATGTGAACGTTCTAAACCAGCGCGTTCACAGGATCCCACTAGAAAGCTGATTTAAATGGACTTTAATTTAAAGCAATTGAACACTAAATTCCTTCCATTTGGCCTATAAATTAATGTAAATGAGATTTTAAAATCATGTTTTATTGTGAATTATTTGTGAATATTATTTGGACACTTAGGCTATTTAAAAATGTTAATCATTTATTAAGAAATGGATAGATGTTTAGATCTAGTCATTTAAGTTTGAAATTAGCTACAATTGGGTAACTAACTAATTATATGCTTTAATTTCAGGTCATCCAAGTAAGATTATTTTATATTTGTTTCAGAATGGTTCAATCTATGATAACTGAAAATTTCATTCAGTTCTCTTATTTTTTAAGAAAGTTATGGGCTTTTGACTGTCCACGATCACAGCTTTTTTGTTATGTCCATTGAAAATCAATAGGGAACAAGATGCTAATTTCCGAGTATGAAAATGACCATAACTTTAAATACTTGAGATATGAAAGTGAATTAGGTGTCAAATTAAACTTATTTTTATGCTTTATCTGATGGGATAAATTGCAGACTTGATTTTTTAAATCTCAAAATTTTGTAACATTGCTAAATGCACAGGCCTGAGAAACCTGATAACTGCAACATGAGGTTTAATATAATTGTGGATTTACAGTGTGAGAAATAGATATGAACCAAATTGAATTACAAAAGGTCATGTGGAGTTGTTAAAGTGTAATGATTCCTACATAGGGAGAGGGAAATGTCAATGGATAAAAGAGCTCCGGTCACACTTTTAAGAGATGGAAGATTCAAATGAGATTGTCCCTCATCTTTGATGTTATACACCTTTGGGATGGAATGGTAAAATTACATTCTGTACCTTTCTCAGTCGGGATGCATAGTAACCAATTCAGATCACAGTTTCTAAGACGGGTGTCGAATTTTAGACGTTCTGGAAATGATACAGTATCAAAACAGCTCAAGAAATTTTTCTTGGCAATGGAAAGAGGGCTTCAATACTTCAAAATCCAGTCACTTAATTATGGAAGGTACATTTATGACATGACTTGAAGCTCTTTTATGATCTGTTGTTTGTGAATATATCACAATATCTTAATGTGATGTTTCGGAAATATATTTACGAAATTTGAAAATGTCATGAAAAGTTTTCTGAAGCTACAGTAGGATATAGATCAGATAGCAAGTTGTGTGGCGTGTTGGTAAGACAGAATTTAATACCAACAAGGTGCAAGGTGATACATTTGGGGAAATCAGTTGGCAGTAGGATACATGCAGGGCACTAAGAAATATTGTAGGGCACTAAGAAATATTGATGAACAGGAGGGACCTTGGATTACAAGTCCATATCTCCTGAAAGTTGCAACACATGCACATAGGATGATAAAGGAGGCAAATGACAGGCTTGCCTTTATAGGTTAAGGTATGGAAAATATAAGGCAGGACGTTATTTTGAAACTTAAAATGCAGGTTAGCTACATAGAAACATAGAAAATAGGTGCAGGAGGAGGTCATTCGGCCCTACGAGCCAGCACCGCCATTCATGGTGATCATGGCTGATCGCCCCCTATCAATAACCCGTTCCTGTCTTCTCCCCATATCCCTTGACTCCACCAGCCCCTAGAGCTCTATCTAACGCTCTCTTAAATCCATCCAGTGACTTGGCCTCCACTGCCTTCTGTGGCAGGGAATTCCATAAATTCACAACTCTCTGGGTGAATAAGTTTTTTTCTCACCTCAGTCTTAAATGACCTCCCCTTTATTATAAGACTGTGGCTCCTGGTTCTGGACTCGCCCAACATTGGGAACATTTTACCTGCATCTAGCTTGTCCAGTCCTTTTATAATTTTATATGTTTCTATCAGATCCCCCTCATCCTTCTAAACTCATGAATACAAGCCTAGTCTTTTCAATCTTTCCTCATATGACAGTCCCGCCATCCCAGAGATCAATCTCGTGAACCCACGCTGCACTGCCACAATCACAAGGATGTCCTTCCTCAAATTAGGAGACCAAAACTGTACACAATACTCCAGATGTGGTCTCACCAGAGCCCTATACAACTGCAGAAGAACCTCTTTACTCCTATACTGAAATCCTCTTGTTATGAAGGCCAACATTCCATTAGCTTTCTTCACTGCCTGCTGTACCTGTAAGCCAACTTTCAGTGACCGGTGTACAAGGACGCCCAGGAGATTGGAGTCTGTATACAGTTCTGGATGCCACATGACAGGAAGGGCATGGTTGCACAGGAAAAGGCACAGAGGAGATATTGCCTGGATTAGAGGACTTCAGTTGTGGAATGATCGGATGGGTTTGTATTCCCTGGAATTAATGAGGCAGAGAGGGTAGACCTGATAGAAGTATATAAAATAAGCAGCATAGATAAGCAGCCAGAATCTTTTTACCCATGCGAGGGGATGCAAATTCCAAAAGTGCTTGGGTTCTAAGGTGAGAGCAAGGAATTTTAAAAGAATTGAGGGCACAATCTTTCCGTGCAGAGAGTGGTTGATATCTAGAACGCGCTGTCACAGGTGGTGCTGGAGTCAGTTACAATCACTACATTCAAGAGAAATAGTCAGGCGCTTGAACAGGCAAGGCATAGAAGGATAAATCTAAATGTGGGGAAATAGCATTAGTGTAATGGGCTAAAAAGGTCTGCATCAGCCATGGTGGAATGAAAGCTCCATTTCTGTGCCGTACAACTCTATGACTTCTTGTGCCAGCAGATTTTTCCAAGGTCATAACTGTACAAAGGCAAGAATGCGTGGATGATTTGATTAACACAGAATGTATGGCTCCAGGGCCTCCGTATTTAACATTTCAAAGTGCTTGGGCCGTCATGCAAGTTCAGAAGGAAAGTCTCAAAAAGATTGAAATGTAACAATAGGCTAAATACACTATCATATCTATATTACTAAAAGTCTGATCTTGACCACTTCCTGTTGTTCTGTACATTGATTTTAGAAAAAACACTGCCACTTACGGCTGAGATTTTTGGCCATCTTACTCAGAGTCCCCCTCCGCTGTGCAGGACAAGAGGATTTTTCACATCGATGAAAAATAAAAGAGCTATTAATGTTTAAAAAATGTTGAGATTCTCTCTCCTGAAGTCCATGCCCCTTCCGGAGGGACTATAAAACCCAGAAGTGTTGAGTGCCTCAGTCAGTCTCTACAAGATGCGGGAGCGAGAGGGTCACGTCTCTCAGTCTCAGCTGTGAATAACACTGAACACATGTCTACTAAACTGTGAGTGTGGTTTTAATGACCTTGAGTGCCCTTAATGTGGTTTGAAAATCAAAACGTGGTTGGTTTGAAATAAAGCACCGCAAATGGCTGTTGGTGGTGGTTGGTTGGAAATAAAGCACTGCAAATGGGTGTTGGTGGTGGTTGGTTCAAAATGGCAAATGATTAAAAGTCTAAACTTGACAACTTCCTGTTTGCACTGTATATTGATTTTAGATAAAACGCTACCAGTTACGGCTATGATTTTTGGCCATCTTACTCAGTACCTCTCCGCTCATCAGGTGCCGAGGATTCTTCCCATCAATGAAAAATAAAAGTGTTATTAGTGTTTAAAAAATGTTGAGAATCTGTCCTGTCAATCACGCCATGAAGGCCACGCCTCTTCCGGTGGGAGGGGGAGGGATTATAAAACCCGGAAGTGTGGGTGTGGCTCAGTCTCTGCAAGATGGGGGAGGGAGAGGTCACGACTCTGTCGGAGCTGTGAATCAACTGAACACACTGAATGTCTACTGAACTGTGAGTGTGATGTTTATGTGGTGTTTTGTGTGGTTTTATGGTGGTTTCACCCTGCTTGAAATGGTATGAAACTGCATTTGAATTTGGTGGCCTTGCACCCTGCTTGAAATGGTATGAAACTGCACTTGCATTTGATGGCCTTGCACCCTGCTTGAAGTGGCATGAAACTGCACTTGAATTTGGTGGCCCTGCACCCTGCTTGAAGTGGTAGGCAACTGCACTAGAGTTTGGTGGCCCTGCACCCTGCTTGAAATAGTAGGAAACTGCATTTGAATTTGGTGGCCTTGCACCCTGCTTGAAATGGAATTTCAAGGAATAGCCGTGATTCAACTGCTAGCCCACCAGCCGTGAGTGAGCTGCCAGCACATCAGGCTTGAGTGACTGAGCTGCCACCCCAAGAATCTATTTGGCCCACAATGACCATACTAGCCCTCTGGAAACCAGTCCCTTCAGCCCACAACACCCATACTAGCGCTCCAGAAAGCCTCCACTGGCCACCAATATTGGAATTGGCAGAGAGGTGGAATATTGTGTTGGGGGACCAGCCCTCCCATGTGAACATGGGATCCAACGGGTCCCACTTAGTCTAGTAACATTTAAAACTCTCTTCGTTAGTTTGTTTGTATGGTTGTCCGTCACATCTCCTCCAAAACCTGACGCAGTAACGGAGAAATGTTTACATATTCCGGTAGAGATTTACCTCATGAATTCAAAAATGTCCTCATCTGAAAGTTTGGTTAATTATTTCTCGTGTTTTTTACTAAAATTAAAATCTAACTGAATCTGAAGTGAGCTGCATGACGTCACAATGCCTTTGCTCCTCGCGGCAAGCTGCGCAGACTTTTCAATGCGCAGCCAGTTACGAATATTCCTATAAAGAAGATACCAGAAGGTTCATCAGGTAACTCTCAGAGTACAAACTTCTCTTCTTAGTCTTAAAAGGGATCACATAGCCTACATTTAAATTCCACAAACAGGGGAAATAGCTTCACAGCCACACACCCCACAACTATGGAAGACATTATGGTCCTCAAATAATTTTGACACTCTCCATGCTGATTAAAATGCAGTTAAGAAAATTGCAAAGGAGATTTTATGGCCACTAGAATTGGGATGATGATCTGTTGTAGCTTATAAAAAAAAAAATTTTAAATAAAAAGGAACAATATTTTTTACTGGCTTTGATAAAGCATTATGAAATCAATTTTATATAACCATAAGGGAGGTAATTCAAAAAGCAGGACCTAGTGCCTAAAATTTAAGGCAGTGATTTAATGCAAGGCCAGGCAGGAATCACCAAAAGGTTTGCTAGAACTAGACTGAAAATAACTTTTTCCAAAAGATGTGTAAATGAACTAGGAAATGCAATGTTGTTTTCTCAAGAAAGGAAACATTGTTTAATTGCCTTTACGCTCTTCAGAAAAGTGCTGGTGATCAAAAATAGAAATAAGATTAATTCGCCTTTAGAAGGACGTGGACTCGTCTGAGATAGTGAACATGTGAAAGGCAAGTTATATTTGATAAATTTGATAATGTTTTGAAAGCGCAAGTATGTTTCATGTAAGAAAAGCAAGTGTAAGCTTAACAATGCCCTAATAGGCATGCATAGTTCTCCCCCATTATAACAAAGTAAATCATGCATTTTTATAAATATTTTGCACTTAACTGTCACAATCATTATACCTGTACTTCCTTCTAATGGAAATTGCCTACACAACCTTGACACTGTAATTCCCATCTCATGCAAGTGGTGGCACTGCAGCTTGTCCCCCTGGCAGAAAGGTACGATCACAACGTGACAAACTGACATAGGCAGGTTTCTTTATTCAAAGAGCAAGTAAAGGAGTTTACATAGAAAAACCTGACTGGAAACATGCACAGACCATATTATTATTACTAATTGATGCTTTATGACCACTAGGAGAATCAAGATCAAGTGTGGCACACAAAAGAGGGCAAAATGATAGAAAATGATTACAAATAAAAGACTGCACCAAAAATACGAAACATTTCTCCACCCACCTGATTTATATCCTATTGTATACTTTGACAGCCATTTTTGCTATCCACAACTCCAGCAATTTTGGTGTTGACTGCAAACCTACTAACCAACCCATCTGCATCGAGCCCCATCTATGGAGCGAAGAAAATAGGCAACGTTTCGGGTCGAGACCCTTCTTCAGACTGATGTGTGAGTGGGGGGGGGGGGGGGGGGGGGGGGGGGGGGGGGGGGGGGGGGGGGGGGGGGGGGGGGGGGGAGAAATAAAGAAAGAGGCGGCGACTTTGACTGAACATTGACTTCTCCAATTTTAGGTAGTCCCTGCTTTCTCCTTCTTTCCCCTCCCCATCCCAGCTCTCCCACAGCCCACTGTCTCCGCCTCTTCCTTTCTTCTTCCCGCCCCCCCCCCACCCCCACAGCAGTCTGAAGAAGGGTCTCGACCCGAAACGTCGCCTATTTCCTTCGCTCCATAGATGCTGCCTCACCCGCTGAGTTTCTCCAGCATTTTTGTTTACCTTCAATTTTCCAGCATCTGCAGTTCCTTCTTAAACAATACATCTGGACCTAAGTTGTTTAACATACATCACAAGCAACAGAGGTCCCAGCACAGATCCCTGCGGAAATCCACCGGTCACAGACCACCAGCCAGAATAATATCCTTCCACCAAAACCCTCAACACAATTAATTTAAAACAGTTCTTCCACAACTCAAAAATCAGTCACCAGATGGATATGGATACCATCCCTTTGTGTCATGGTCACAATCTTTTCTTTCACTTTCAATCTTTTTCTTTAAATTGTAATACTAAACTTTTTTTTTTTTAAAGATTCCCAAGTAGTATTCAAGTTTAATCTATCCCATCTGTTGACAAATTCTGAAAAAATCCAAGTCACACATTTACCTTTAATCTACTAAAAAATACCCTGCCTAGTTCACAAATATCCTCAAGCGCAGAAATGTGCTAACTGAACGTGGTCTGACAATGCAAGTGAAGACCCACATTGTGCTTGACGGTGGATTGCCTCCTTAGTTCACAGGCAATTGTGATAGGGAATAAACACAGGCATTGTCAGCAACTTCCAGATTACAGATTGGTTTATTGTCACATATACCAGGGTGCCACGAAATTCCTTGTTTGTGGGAAGCTCACAGTAAACAGTATACACATTCACATCTCAAGGATACATGAAAACAGAAAACAAAACAAATCACAGGATTATACTTTTCAAAAGGAGACTGTCAGTTCTTTGGATTCAAATTAAATGTCCTGGTTTAAAACGGTCGACTTGGTATCTCATGTGGAATGAAGTATGTCAGTCTTGTGGCTAATTGGCAACCCTTGCATCAAAATGAGTCTGTTGTAGGTTTAGACCATATTCTACAGACATCAACGATGGAACCCAGGCCAAAGGCGTTGCTGCACTGGGAAACTGGTAGATAGCATCCCTTCATGCCACATCAACCCATCCAGAGTTCTCCTTCACTAATCCCTTTAATGACAATATCAAACCCATTTTTTATGATTTCCCCCAAGTTATTTTGAAGATCAAGCTATTTAGAAACCCAGTCTGTGATAAGTTCTGGAAAATATCTTCTCCATTAACCAATTTGATCTTGTTGGCATGAACTTTATCCTGTTGTCATTGTTTAACTTCAGGTTATCGGCTAGATTTGCTCTTTATGTAATGTTTATTAAGTATTGCCTCTTACAATTAAGTTAGCTCGCTGTCTGCTTTTTTAAAAAAAACTGCGCAAGGCTCTCCAGTCATTGATGATCAGCCATGATCATATTGAATGGCGGTGCAGGCTCGAAGGGCCGAATGGCCTAATCCTGCACCTATTTTCTATGTTTCTATTCCATGTTACTCATTCATGTGACGGCAGCAATTGCACAATGTGGGAGCATTCCCGAGAACAGCTGACTGGCTTGCGGAAATGGCCACATGTGACGGCACTAGCCATTGCTACCAAGACACACAACTTGGAACCTTCACTCCAGAGATGCTGCCTGTCCCGCTGAGTTGCTTTAGCAATTTGTGTCTATCTTGGAAATAAAGCAGTGGGTTTAAAGAATTGGTTATGCAAGTGCGAGTTTACATATGTCGCCTATTATGCTAGTGGGAGAGTGTCTGTATAGTCTAATGATTTGAGAATATAAACTTTTAAAGTGATAAATGCAGTGCAATGTACCTGTATCTCATCTTTATATACACAAACATTTGATTTCTGCTTACCATCATGAAGTTCAAAAGCCAGGCTGGTTATCTTCTGTGTTATTATCATCATTGGACTACAGAACAGAAATAGCAGAGAGAAAACAAAAAATCATAATTTTTTTTTTTTAATTCAGAATTTAATCTGTAGGCAGATTAAATTAGTATCTATTGTGGGCAGGGTAGAAAGTTAAACAATGACCTTTCACCTCCAAAAAGGCAGTGGATTTAGTCTTCTCCACTTGCTGTCTATCATAGTGTTGTCAAAAACTGCATGTAACATTTACAAATGATTATTTGGGAATTCAAGATGGGTGTTTTTTAGTTTTTATTATTATTATTATTATTATTTATAAGATAAGATATTTCTGGTCAAAGTAATAGACAAATAACATGCACATTCAATTTTCCAAAACAGTTCATGCACATACACTTTAATACTTGAATTCATTTATTGATAAAATGCTGATATTGATATAATATTGATAAAGTGAAAGCTGTGAAAGAATGGATCGACTGGGCTTATATTCACTGGAATTTAGAAGAATGAGAGGGAATCTTATAGAAACATATAACATTCTTAAGGGATTGGACAGGCTAGATGCAGGAAAATGTTCTCGATGTTGGGGGAGTCCAGAACCAGGGGTCACAGTTTAAGAATAAACTCACCCAGAGGGTTGTGAATCTGTGCAATTCTCTGCCACAGAAGGTAGTGGAGGCCAATTCACTGAATGTTTCCAAGAGAGAGTAGATATAGCTCTTAAGGCTAATGGAATCAAGGAATATGAGGAGAAAGCAGGAATGGGGTACTGACTTTGGATGATCAGCCATGATCATATTTAATAGTGATGCTGGCTCGAAGGGCCAGATGGCCTACTCCTGCACATTTTCTGTTTCAGTGATACTATGTGTACTTGACTAACAATTGTATTGATTGGGTACCATCCTTGTGTACTGAATAGTCAAAAGTGTATATTTACTTAATGAGTTTATAAACCCGTGTTGATGGTGTTTGCAAAGAACAGTTTGTGGTTAAAACAGTACTCTGTACCCATACCAAGAGAAGAAAACAATTTCAATTTTACAGCACATGTTTGGGAATAGGGAAGAATTCCGGGCAGTCTCAATTCAGCACTTTGTGAAAATTGTTTATATTAATGAACATATTACAAAATTGGTACTGAAAACCTCATGTCAAATGTCGGCCTTGGCTTTGGAATTTACAGAGTTGATTCCCATTTTTTTCCCCTTTTGGACTTCCAAAAGGCAAGACAGAATTCCAGGAATGACTGCTTTTTCCTCAAAATGCATTTAATACAGATCCAAATAAAGTGAGAGAGTGATAAACTTACCCAGTAAAGTCAGCTGAATATAGTCCATAATCAAAGAGGTATACTCTGCTAACTTGGCACAGGGTGAGGTATCCGAAAGCAATGACAAAACAGAACCTAAAAAAAATTGAACCTTTTTAAGCATTTAATTATGTACATTCAAAATTAGTTTCCAGTAACTTGCTTTTTTTTTGTAACATTTCATCTCTTCTCATAATAATTCTACTTGTTTTATTCTTTTTTCAGGTGGTGGGCAAACTGAACCTTTGCAGTTTTTCTAATGAAGGTACTCATGTGATACCACTGGGTAAGCAGTTCCAGGATTTAGTCACAATGAGAATGGAAGGCGATGCTGTGTGAAGTTAAGAGGGAAAATACAAACGGTACTCTTGCCATTTGCTGTTGCTCTTCTTGGTGTTCATATTCATAAGTTTGGAAAACACTCTCAGAGAAACTTCGGTGAACAACTGTCGTGCACAGCCTAGATGGTGCACGCACCAACAAAAGGCTTTGGCGGAGATAACAATAAATGTTTAAATTGGATGGGCAGAGTACTGTAAGAAATACTGTAGTAGAATTTAAAACACCCATTTTGGTGTGCCAGCAATATCAACTACAAAACTTTCCTTCATTCCAAAATGATTTCTTCATTTTTGCACCAGCTATCACTCAACTTACTGCTCTCTCCAGAAAATCAAGATTAGCTGACACATGTTCACCGCTGCCCTCAACCCGTGCCTGGCCTGTTGGTTTTTCACCTTGGCAACAGTCTGGTTCTTGGCTGAACACTCAAGGGCCAAAGTACATTAAACTGACGTTTAACTTCGCAACTGTTTTTTTTTTTCCAGTGTCAGAACCAATTCTGTAATCTTCTATTTATTCAGTGCCACAGATAAAACATCAGTGTAACCACTAATTCTCTACAACTCAAACAATTTATTGACCACTGACCGCTGAACTAGGGATGTCAACTCTGCCTTTCAAGTATAAAGGGCAGCTTGTGGACAGGGCTTGTTCAACCGCAAAGGGAATGGTTCCCAAATACATCTGCTGAGAGAATCATTCCAAATGAAGTTTTAATTAAAATCTAGAAGTCCGTGCCAGCCAGCGGCGATAGCCAACTAAAATCCTGGGGTTTTAGTCCCAGAATATTCAACTCAAGACCAATCCAGGACTTAATCCTTGTATGTGTGGGAAGGAACTGCAGATGCTGGTTTAAACCGAAGATAGACACAAAAAGCTGGAGTAACTCAGCGGGACAGGCAGCATCACTGAAGAGAAGGAATGGGTGATGTTCAAGAGAGTTTATTGTCATGTGTCCCAGAAAGGACAATGAAATTCTTGCTTTGCTTCAGCACAACAGAATATAGAACAGATAAAGTGTAATGGGCTATTAATGATCAGAGTTTTTTTTGAGTTGAGTTTAATAGCCTGATGGCTGTGGGGAGGGAAGTAACTCTTCCTGAACCTGGACGTTGCAGATTTCAGGCTCCTGTACCGTCTACGTGAAGGCAGCGGGGAGATGAGTGAGTGGCCAGGATGGTGTGGGTCCTTGATGATGCTGGCAGCCTTTTTGACGCAGCGACTGCGATAGATCCGCTCGATGGTAGGGAGGTCAGAGCCGATGATGGACTGGGCAGTGCTTACAACGTTTTGCAGTCTTTTCCGCTCCTGGGCGCTCAAGTTGCCGAACCTAGCCACGATGCAACCAGTCAGCATGCTCTCTACTGTGCACCTGTAGAAGTTCGAGAGAGTCCTCCTTGAGATACTGACTCTCCGTAATCTTCTCAGGAAGTAGAGGCGCTGATGTGCTTTCTTTATAATTGCTGGTGTTGAGAGCCAGGTTATTGTGCTGGCAACATTTGGTCAAACGGTTGATGTCACTTCTATACTCCGACTCATCTCCATCAGTGATACGTCCCACAACAGTGATGTCGTCAGCGAACTTAATGGAGTTCACACTATGTCCGGCTACGCAGTCATGAGTATGGAGTGAGTACAGCAGGGGACTGGGCATGCAGCCTTGAGGTGCTCCCGTGCTGATTGTTATCAAGGCTGACACATTTCCACCAATACGGACAGACTGTGGTCTGTGAATGAGGAAGTCGAGGATCCAATTGCAGAGGGATGCGCAGAGACCCAGTTCTGAGAGTTTGGTAACCAGCTTGGAGGGGATGATTGGGTTAAATGCCGAGCTGTAGTCAATGAATAACAGCCTGACATATGAGTTTTTGTTGTCCAAGTGGTCCAGAGCGGAGTGGAGGGCCAACGAGATCGCATCCACCGTTGATCTGTTGTGGCGGTAAGCGAACTGCAGTGGGTCAAGGTTTATGTCGAGGTAGGAGTTGATTTGCTCCATGATCAACCTCTCAAAGCACTTTATCACCACTGACATTAGTACCACTGGTCGATAGTCATTGAGGCACGTCACCTTGCTCTTCTTGGGCACTGGTATAATTGATGCCCTTTTAAAGCAGGTGTGAACCTCAGACCTCAGTGAGAGGTTGAAAATGTCCGTATAAACTCCAGCCAGTTGGTCCGCACAGGTTTTTAGAACACAACCGGGTATGCCATCAGATCCAGGCGCTTTCTGAGGGTTCACCCCTCTGAAGGATTTCCTGACGTCGACCTCAGTGACCGTGACTGAAATACCATCACAGCGAATGGGGGCTCGGGAAGGCACATCATTGTTCTCCCTATCAAAGCGTGCATAAAACGCATTGAGCTCGTCAGGGAGTGAAGGTTCACTGACATGTGAGCTGCCTCCTGATTTCCCCTTGTCGGAGGTGATGGCATTCAAGCCCCCCCCCCTCCCCCCAAGAACACAGAGCATTCCCTCAGCTCCCTTTGATAAAGCAGCCTTGCCCTCAAGTCCTCCACTTTATTTTCTAGTGACTGTACATAGGCCAGTAGGATAGTAGGGAGAGGGGGCCGAAGTCCCCTCCGCTTCAGTCTGACCTGTAATCCTGCCCGACGGCCACGTTTCCGTACTCCATGGAGCCCTCCTCGGTGTTTGAAGGTAGAGTACTTACGGGTCTCCGCGAGGTCGGGGAATCCCCTGAGATCGGGAATTCCCATAGTCGGCACCTCCAGCTCCGTTGCTGCTGGGGTATCCTGCCCGACGGCCTCGATTCCGGAATCCATGAAGGCCTCCCCAGTGTTTGCAGGCAAGGTTTTTAACTGTACCTGCACGCCTCCGCGAGGTTGGGGATTCCTCTCTGATCGGGGATTCCCTTACCGTCGCTAACATTGGGAGTTCTCAGTAGCGCTAATGCATTTAAACATTGATTTCAGTGGATTTTCTGATGCAGGCGAGTTCATAAATGCTGTATTTTACTGTTTTTCTTTGTGCCGTTCGCAAAATGTCGCTGGATGTAGGCGCCATCTTGTTTCGGGTCGTGACCAGCGTCTGAAGAAGGGTTTCGACCCGAAACGTCACCCACTTAATTCTTGTAGGCCAGTTGTCTGGTTGGTGAAAATTGAAAGGAAAGTGGGCATCCCGTATTGATCTCTTATTGGACAGACAAATTCTCTATTAAATCATCTTATGGTCACATCTAAGGAAGAGATCATTCAATAAAATTCATTTTTTTCAGCTCTCTACCAGAGAGGTTCACTGGTTGTATTTCCCCAATCATTTTTAAGCCTTGCTAATTTTTCTTCACCATTTATTCAATTTCCTCTTGAAGCCACAATGGAATTGTGTCCACCATATTCCATATTCCAGCTACGCACTGCATAAGTGTTTTTCCATGTATCACTCTTAATTATCTTTCCTTTATTTTATACTTGCGATCTGTTGCTTTGTATGCTGCCAAAGGAAACAATTGCCCATTATTCACTCTGCCCAGTCCCCTCGTTTTGCATACTTCTGCAAATTCTCTCCTCAGCCTTCTCTTCTCCAAAGAAAACAGTCCTAGCGTCTTTAATCTATCCATGTAATTTTAGTCCCTTATCCCCAAAACTGTTCTCGTAAATATTTTCTGGATTCTCGCCAAAACCTTCACATTCTTCTTGCAATGTGGTGACCAGAATGGAACACAATACTTCAGTTAAGACCAGACGCAGGTTTTAAGAGATCTAACGCAAGCTCCTTGCTTTTATACATTATGCATTGAAACCCAAACTCAAGTGTGGCTTATTAACTACCTTCACAAACTATCCTGCCACATTCAACCATTGCGCACACCTGAGCAAAAATTCCCCTGCTCTTTTACAGCAACATTTCTCTATTCAATACAAATGGCAATCAGAGTCCTTCTCTTCCCGGTTCTCCTGCAGTGATGACTCATAACAGTTAAAGGTCAGCCTTTCACCACCAGCTCGGCTATATCTTCAACAGTGTTGTAAATACTAATCCCGCCCACCAACAGCACTGTGTACCATTTACAAAATGCAGAGTTACATGTCTAGTTAACTCTAACAACACCCCATAAACCTGTGGATCTTCTCACCAGAAAGGATGAAGCAACAGACCTGCAAATTATTTCCAAGTCAGGAACCAACGATGGACAGAAAAAAAATGGGTCTACCTAGCGTCACCTATTCATTTTCTCCAGAGATGCTGCCTGACCTGCTGAGTTACTCCAGCTTTTTGTGTCTGTCTTCAGTGTAAACCAGCATCTGCAGTTCCTTCCTACACATGTAAATCATAACCATGTGCAAGAGGTTACAAAGAATACGACGTACGTGTCGAGTGCGCAGCCCTCCCCGTAAACATATACATGAGGCGCTGCCTCAAGAAGGCATCATTTATCATCAAGGATTCCCACTATCCAGGCCTTATTCTCTTCATGCTGGAATAATTGGGCAGAAATTACAGAAGCCCAAAGTCCTACATCACCATGTTGAGGAGGAGCTACTTTCCTGCGACCATCAGGTTCTTGAAACTACCTGGCAATTCAGTAACAGAACATGGAGCATCTCTTGAACTCGTGTGAACTTGTTTTCTAATTGTGCTTTTACACTAGAGTCTTGTTGCTGCGCAGTCTTTTTCTTTTTCATTGTCTGGTAAAATTAATGTACAACTTACGCTTTGCATGTTGTCCGAGTATGTGTCTCTGATGCTGCTGCAAGCAAGATGGACATTGAACTTCTGCCTTATTGCACTTGTGCACAACAATAAACTGCACTTGACTGGCACACAGAGCGAATCTAGGACATGTAGCGATTATTTTGTAAGGAGCAGTTTGCCGACAAAATATCAATACAAGTAGAGGATGTGGAAATCACGGAATAGCGCGAAAATTGTATTGGAATGACAAATTGAATGAAAAAAAAAGGTTGTCAAGTTTGGGATGGCTTGTAGACAGGTTACTGATGCAGGTGGAGATAATGCCACACCTCCAATCTTTCCTGGAACAGGGCAGGTATCAGCAGTGTGGAAACAGAAAAATGTAAGAACATAGGTCAAGAAAGTAATTGCGTTGTTACAAACAAGAATCAGAAGCAGAGATTTGAAAATATTTAAGTTAATTAAGGAGAGGAACCATGGATCAAGATATCTTGAAGTCGCAGCAACAAAAGGAACAAAGACTGATTACAAGATGTTCTAGGGAAGGGAAAGCAGTGGATATGGTCTACATGGATTTGGAGAAAGCATTTGACAAACTACCACAATAAAAGGCCAGTTACTGGAATTGACGCTCATGGAATAGGAGGTCAAAGTGAATTTAGTTAAAGTATTTCCCTTTAAGGATAGGGAAAGCACGTCATGGTAGAAGCATGATAGAAGGCTGTTTTTCAGATCAGAGAATGGGGAGTTGTGGCGACCAAGGATCAGTGGGGGGACTACGCTTTTGTTTTGCTACATATACACTTTAGTTTAGTTTAGATAAAGCATGGAAAGAGGCCTTTCTGCCACTGTATCCACACCGACCTGCAATCACCCATACACAAATTCTATCCTACACACTGGAGACAATGTTATAGAATCCAATTAACCTACAAGGATTAGAGGGGATCTCATTGAAACATATAAGAGGCTTGGACACGCTAGAGGCAGGAAACATGTTCCCGATGTTGGGGGGGACCAGAACCAGGGGCCACAGATTAAGAATATGGAGTAATCCATTTAGAACGGAGACGAGGAAACACTTTTTCTCACAGAGAGCGGTGAGTCTGTGGAATTCTCTGTCTCAGAGGGCGGTGGAGGCAGGTTCTCTGGATGCTTTCAAGAGAGAGCTAGATAGGGCTCTTAAAAATAGCAGAGTCAGGGGATATGGGGAGAAGGCAGGAACGGGGTACTGATTGGGGATGATCACCCATGATCACATTGAATGGCGGTGCTGGCTCGAAGGGCCGAATGGCCTACTCCTGCACCTATTGTCTATTGTCTACAAACCTGCACGTCGTTGGAATGTGGAGAAAACACATGCAGTCACAAGGAGAAGATGCAAACTCTGTACTGAGAACACAGGTCAGGCCACATCTGTAGTGCTATGAGCAAATTTGGACCCAATATCTGAGGAAGGACGTGCTGGCTCTGGAGAGCATCCAGAGGAGGTTTACAAGAATGATTCCAGGAATGAGTGGGTTAGCATATGATGAGTGTTTGACAGCACTGGGCCTCTACTCACTGGAGTTTAGGTTGAAGAGGGATATTGAAACTTACAGAATAAGGAAAGGCATAACATTCGAAAACATTTGTTGTGCAACAAAATTAAGTCGTATTACCCAAAATTAAAAATCTTCTGGCTAGATTTACTAATGGGGTGTCACAATACAAACTATCAAACTTTGCACAACGTTGAACATTAACCACACGGACATGCAGCTTCTGGTGTGTTCCAGTTTAACTTCCAATAAAACAGCCAGCAGTGCTGCAAGTTATTTGCAATACAGAAATGAAGACGGGAAGCCATATTTCACTTCCTCTCGCACATTCAAGGAAAATCAATACAGAACTTCAGGCATGTCATCCATAACCAGAAGTCTGTTTAGGGACAGTAACAACAGATGTTTTTTTTGTTTAGAGATAGTCACAAGAGATGCTTCTTTAAAAAAAAGGTAAAAGTAAGGAAGATATATAAAATGCAGTCACCGTTGGTCTGTCCAGGAAGGGTTAAGCAACCAGTGGTATTTGCAGATGCCTTGCAGAATTTGGGATGAAAAGAACTTCCACAAAAAATGTTAAAAGTTGCATTTCTTTAGAAACCAAAAGTCTATGCCGATATTTGTGGGTATAAAATCGCTCACGTGTAGAGGTCATATGGATTACAGATAAGGATGCAGAATAAAGTGCTGACTATTTTAGCAGCTACGCGCTCACTAATACCTGAAATAACTTAGCATTGGAGAAACTAAAATTACACCAGTGAGTATTTGTCAAGTCAAAGTTGTGTAATGTTGTGCAAGTTTAATCTTCAAACAGCAGGTTAGCATGCAAATTATTTTAAGTTGCACATTAAAAAAGGTGTTAGATAAAGGAATTTACTTTCTCCCACGAGTGCCCACCACCCCACTCCCCGATACTGGACTCTAGTGGTGACTTAAAGCTGATAAATCCCATTAAGCTCTTAAACAAGGTAGTTCCAGAACAACATTGAGAAATCAAGGTTCTAAATCCAAACCGGTTGCACTTGAACAAATATGGCTGCAATCACAAAGAAAGCTCATCAATGCCTGTATATCAGAAGCTTGAAACTTTGTCATGTCACCGAATATTCTCTCAACCCCCTACAGGTGTACAGTGGAGAGCATACTGACCGATTGCATCTCATGGCCTGGTTCGGTAACCCAAATGCCCAACAAGGAGGTTGCAGAGAAAGGTGAGCGTTGCATTGCCTCAAGGCAACAGCGAACATCAAGAACCCACACCTCCCTGGCCATGCTCTCATCTAGGGAAGAAAGTATAGGAGCCTGAGAATCCGTACCTCCAGGTTCAAGAACAGCTTCTTCCTATCAACCATCAAGCTCTTTGAAACACCCTACACCCAAGCACTACCCTATCTCAGCACTGAACTAAAGACTTCACTATTATTGTATATGTATTTGCTATGTTCTATTATTTATCTCTTTGGTGACCCTCGGATCCACCGGGTGGCGCCAGCAGTGGCTGCCTCACCAACAGTCTGTCTGTCTGTCCCTTTCTTCATCGTTGTTTTTTTAGTATGTGTTAAATGTATGTTTTTAGTGTTCTTTAGCTTGCTTTAAATGGGGGGAGGGGGCCGGGAGTTGGGGGAAACGTTTTCTGATCTCTTATCTCGTCGGAGATACGATTTTTTTCCGTATCGTATCTCCGTCCGCACTGCGTCCGAACATCGATGAGTTGCCGCCTTTGCTGGAGAACGACTTCGAGAGGTCCACTGCGGGCGCCTGCGGACTTACTATTGTGGAGTCCAGGATCCCTATGCCAGCGATCGACCTCTGAGCTCTACTGCGGGTGCCTGCGGACTTTAACATCGTGGAGCTTGCGGTCTCTAGTTAGAGACCGACATCGGGAACAACAAGCTGCAGGAGCTTCGATCGCCCCGGTGCGAGAACGGCAGCGGGAGCTTCAATCGCCCCAACGAATGGTTCGACTGCACCGACCGCGGGAGAAAAATGAGGGAAGATTACACTTTATTGCCTTTCATCACAGTGAGGAATGTGGGGAATCCACTGTGGTGGATGTTTATGGTAACTTTTATGCAGTTGTTGCATTTTTTTGGATCACTGTACCTTAATTGGTACACGTGACAATAAAAGACCTTCGAAACCTTCGACTATCCTTGATCGGACTTTGCTGGCTTTACTTGCATTAAACGTCGTTCCCTTATCATGTATTTATATACTGTAAACGGCTCGATTGTAATTATGTATTCTATTTCTGCTGGCTGGATAGCACGCCACAAAACCGTTTCACTGTACCTTGCGCATACACGTTACAATGAACTCAACTAAACTGAATTAATAAGGCTGCAAAGCTGCAGCAAGTAAGAATTTCATTGTACATATGATAATTAAATACTCTTGACTATCAAATTAAAAATTTATTACAGGTTTCAGGTGTATAGCTTGTTATTTACTGTGTGTGTCCTTCCCAAGAGGAGAGCGCAGCCTGTTTTTTTTTTAATCACATTAGCTACTTTCTTGAGGCAGTGCAATTTTCACCATTGTTTTTACAACCTCCAACATTCTTGGTCTTTTGAGTTACCGAACCAGGCCAAACCGCAATCAGTCAGTGTGATCGACACTGTACAGCTGTAGAAGTTAGAGGGAGTAGTCGGTGACATGCCAAAATCTTCTCAAACCTCTGATGTACAGGCATTGATGAGCCTTCCTTGTAACTGTATCAATGTGTTGGGCCCAGGATAGATCAGAGATGAACAAGCCCAGGAAACTTAACGTGTCGATTCTTGCCATGGCTGACCCACCAAAGACAGCAAGTTCATGGACTCTTGGCTTTCCCTTCTGTTCTGTCCTTAAATACATCTCATACCCAATGGAATAGAAACATAGAAAATAGGTGCAGGAGTAGGCCATTCGGCCCTTCGAGCCTGCACCGCCATTCAATATGATCATGGCTGATCATCCAACTCAGTATCCTGTACCTGCCTTCTCGCCATACCCCCTGATCCCTTTAGCCACAAGGGCCACATCGAACTCCCTCTTAAATATAGCCAATGAACTGGCCTCAACTACTTTCTGTGACAGAGAATTCCACAGATTCACCACTCTCTGTGTGAAAAATGTTTTTCTCATCTCGGTCCTAAAAGATTTCCCCCTTATCCTTAAACTGTGACCCCTTGTTCTGGACTTCCCCAACATCGGGAACAATCTTCCTGCATCTAGCCTGTCCAACCCCTTAAGAAACCCCGTAAGATTCTATAAGATCCCCCCTCAATCTTCTAAATTCTAGCGAGTACAAGCCGAGTCTATCCAGTCTTTCTTCATATGAAAGTAGTGACATCCCAGGAATCAGTCTGGTGAACCTTCTCTGTGCTCCCTCTATGGCAAGAATGTCTTTCCTCAGATTAGGAGACCAAAACTGTACGCAATTCTCCAGGTGTGGTCTCACCAAGACCCTGTACAACTGCAGTATAACCTCCCTGCTCCTATACTCAAATCTTTTTGCTATGAATGCTAACATACCATTCGCTTTCTTCACTGCCTGCTGCACCTGCATGCCTACTTTCAATGACTGGTGTACCATGACACCCAGGTCTCGTTGCATCTCCCCTTTTCCTAATCGGCCACCATTGAGATTAAAAGTCTACTTTCCTGTTTTTGCCACCAAAGTGGATAACCTCACATTTATCCACATTATACTGCATCTGCCATGCATTTGCCCACTCACCCAGCCTATCCAAGTCACCTTGCAGCCTCCAAGCATCCTCCTCACAGCTAACACTGCCCCCCAGCTTAGTGTCCTCCGCAAACTTGGAGATGTTGCATTCAATTCCCTCGTCCAAATCATTAATATATATTGTAAATAGCTGGGGTCCCAGCACTGAGCCTTGCGGTACCCCATTAGTCACTGCCTGCCATTGTGAAAAGGACCAGTTTACTCCTACTCTTTGCTTCCTGTCTGCCAGCCAGTTCTCTATCCACGTCAATACTGAACCCCCACTGCCGTGTGCTTTAAGTTTGTATACTAATCTCTTATGTGGGACCTTGTCGAAAGCCTTCTGAAAGTCCAGATATAACACATCCACTGGTTCTCCCTTATCCACTCTACTAGTTACATCCTCACAAAATTCTATAAGATTCGTCAGACATGATTTACCTTTCATAAATCCATGCTGACTTTGTCCAATGATTTCACCACTTTCCAAATGTGCTGCTATCCCACCTTTAATAACTGACTCTAGCAGTTTCCCCACTACCGATGTTAGACTAACTGGTCTGTAATTCCCAGTTTTCTCTCTCCCTCCCTTTTTAAAAAGTGGGGTTACATTAGCTACCCTCCAATCCTCAGGAACTACTCCAGAATCTAAAGAGTTTTGAAAAATTATCATTAAAGCATCCACTATTTCTGCGGCTACCTCCTTAAGTACTCTGGGATGCAGCCTATCTGGCCCTGGGGATTTATAGGACCATTCAATTTACCTAACATCACTTCCCGGCTAACCTGGATTTCACTCAGTTCCTCCATCTCATTTGACCCCCGGTCCTCTGCTATTTCCGGCAGATTAATTATGTCTTCCAGATGAACTGAACAACTTCTTTGCACGTTTTGATGCAGCAAACACCACACCCAAGGGGAGAGCCAGTCCCTGCTTACAAACCGACCAGCCAGTCCTGACCATAGACCCGATGGACACACGGAGAACCCTGTCCAAGGTCAACCCGTGGAAAGCAGTCGGACCCGACAACATCCCAGGACGTGTGCTCAAGGAATGTGCTGAGGAGTTAGCAGATGTGCTAACAGACATCTTTAACATCTCCCTTAGTCAAGCCATTGTCCCCACATGCCTCAAAACTTCCACAATAATCCCCATAGCGAAGAAACCAGTTGTTGCCTGCCTAAATGACTACCGCCCTGTCGCCCTGACCCCAATAATAATGAAGTGTTTTGAACGACTGGTGAAACCCCACATTACTGCCAGCCTCCCCTCATCGTTAGACCCCCTCCAGTTTGCCTATCGCCCCAACCGTTCTACAGAGGATGCCATCTCTACCACGCTGCACACAGTACTCACGCATCTGGAAAACAAAAACACATACGCCAGAATCCTGTACATTGACTTCAGCTCAGCGTTTAACACCATCATCCCACAGAGACTTGTGGAGAAACTAACCCTGCTGGGCCTCAACACCACCCTGTGTCACTGGATCTTGGACTTTCTGACAGAGAGACCGCAGTCAGTCCGTGTTGGCAAGAACACTTCAGGCTCGATCACGCTGAGCACCGGCTCCCCTCAAGGCTGTGTGCTCAGCCCGCTGTTGTTCACATTGCTCACACATGACTGTGCTGCCAGATTCAGGGACAATAAGATCATAAAATTCGCGGATGACACAACAGTGGTGGGACTCATCAGCGGAGATGACGAATCAATGTACAGGGAGGAAGTAAAACAACTAGTGGACTGGTGCGGCAAAAATAATCTAGAATTAAATGTCGACAAAACAAAGGAGATGGTTGTCGGCTTCAGGAGGGCGCAGCCAAAGCATACACCCCTCAACATCAGTGTCACCACAGTGGAGAGAGTGGAGAGCATAAAGTTCCTCGGTGTGCAAATTACAGACAGTCTCACCTGGTCCAGGAACACCACTGGGACCGTCAAACGGGCCCATCAGCGACTGCACTTCCTGAGGAAACTCAAACAGGCCTCACTCCCCGCCAACATCCTCAGGACTTTCTACAGGGGTACCGTGGAGTCTGTACTCACGTACTGCATAAATACGTGGTACTCCACCTGCAACTGCTCGGACAGGAAGGCTCTGCAGAGGGTAGTGAGGGGAGCAGAGAGGACCATTGGCGTCTCCCTACCCTCGGTACAAGAACTGTTCCAGAACCGCTGTCTGAAAAAAGCTCAGAGAATTGCTAAGGACAAACTGCACCCCCTCCACATACACCTGGATCTCCTGCCATCAGGCAAGAGATATCGCAGCATCAAAGCCCGGACTACAAGACTGCTAAACAGCTTCCTGCCACAGGCTGTGAGGCTGCTAAACTCTGTACTCACAGTCACCTGATTCTGCGGCTTGGCACGGACACTTTAATAACTGGCACTGGCCACTTTAATAACTGGCACTGGCCACTCAAATCAGCTGCCCCGGACATTTTTATGATTGGTTTTACTGTATTTAACGTTGTTGTTTTACCTGCTTTTAACTATTTATACTGTTCCATCAGGGACTGGATTGTTTTTAGTGTTATTATGTGTGAAATGTTTTAAATTTCATGTGCGATGCTCCGGCATTCCCTGGGAAACGTCTTTTCATTTTGCACTGTACAACTGTTGCTTGCAAGATGACAATAAAGGTTGATTGATTGAAGACAGAACCAAAGTAGTTATTTAATTGGTCTGCCATGTCTTTGTTCCCCATGATCAATTCACCTGTTTCTGACTGCAATGGACCTACATTTGTTTTAACTAATCTTTTTCTCTGATGGGACTAGAAGGGCCGAGATGGCCTGTTTCCGTGCTGTAATTGTTATATGGTTATATGTTATATGGTTAATAAGGTCATGTGATAGGAGCAGAATTAGGCCATTTGGCCCATCGTCTACTCTGCCATTCAATCATGGCTTATCTATCTCTAACCCAATTCTCCTTCTCCCCATTAAAGACTGCATGGATGAACTACAACAATTGTTCATCCCAGTTTGGCAAAAAAATATATCAGGGAAGGCAGTGCATCCGTAGATAACAAGGGAAATCAGGGATAGTATCAAAACAAAAGATGAAGCGTACAAATTAGCCAGAAAAAGCAGACTACCAGAGGACTGGGACTCATACCACACAGCTACCACTCTCCGAGTAAAGAAGTTCCCCCTCATGTTACCCCTAAACTTTTGTCCCTTAATTCTGAAGTCATGTTCTCTTGTTTGAATCTTCCCATCTCTCAATGGGAAAAGCTTATCCACGTCAACTCTGTCTATCCCTCTCATAATTTTAAAGACCTCAGGGAACTATGCACAGTTATTCCTAGATCCCTCTGTTCAACTGCATTCCTCAATTCGCTACCATTTACCATGTAAAATTATTATATCTTCTTTTGACGTAACTAATACATGGCTTTTGGACATTATACATTTGTTGGTTCCCCTTCATGAAGCATGCTCTACCTCTCTCAATAAATCGTGACACGCCAAACACCTTCTTTACCCCCCTCAATAAATGAAAGGTGTGCTAAACCCACTTTTCTTTCATGAATCAAAAGAGTCATGAGTCTATGAGTACATGAGTCATATGCAGCAATAATGGAACAATGAAATTCTTACCTGCAGAAGCATAACAGGCTTGTAAATGCAATAGACAAATATAATTTAAAAGACTCAATTAATTATTAACCACAATACGATTACAACAAAACCTACAGTTTTTTGTGTAACCAAAGACAGTCTATAGAAGCTAGTCTGTAGTGTTCAAGAGCCTGATGGTTGTTGTGAAGAAGCTGTTCTTGAACCTGGTGGTTACGGATTTCAGGCTCCTGTACCATTTTCCCGATGGTAGGAGTAAAATTAGAATGTGGCAATGGTGATGTGGGTTTTTGAATCTTTCAAATCATACTGATCGCAAGAAGTCATTTCGAATACAGTACCTGTTTGTATTCTCCAGCATTCAACCTTCAGTTATTTGCAAGGTACTTAAATAAACTTAAGTAACTACTCCCTCCCTTTTTTGAGAATGCCAAGACTGCATTGGCATGCATCGTCAACACAGTCTTGAACTGGTATCTCAAATGAGATCAGCCAATTCATAACAACACACTTGTCTATGCCTCTTATGTTATCTTTGTGAGCATCAGTTTATGGTAATTTTTATGTAGTTGTGTGTCTTGTTGCTTTTTTGGTATGACTGTATGGCAAATCAAATTCCTTGTATGTTTTTACATACTTGGCTAATAAATTAATTACAATACTTACAATAAAAAGCAGGAAATGGTTTTCCCTGCTAAAATCATGCAGGCAACTACATCTTACTCTTTTAATCAATGCATTAATTTATTTCTTGAGAGAGGGCAAGTATCTTTATGTACCTTCTATACAAGTAGCCAGTATAATACAAAAATATAGATAATACTGAACACAATCTTGTGTTCACCTCTGACAATCCACAAACAGTCCAAAGAAGGTTGCTGACCCAAAACGTCACCTATCCAGGTTCTCCAGTGATGCTGCATGATCTGCTGAGTTACTCCAACACTTTGTTAAAAATAAATAGCTCCATAATCTGCAGCTGGTCATCAGATGCTGCACAGCGGTAGAGTTGCTGCATTACAGCGCGAGAGACCCGTGTTCAATCCTGACAACGGGTCCTGTATGTACAGAGTTTGTACGTTCTCCCCGTCACCGCGTGGGATTTCTCCGGGAACTCCGGATTCCTTCCACACTCCAAAGACATACAGGTTTGTAGGTTAATTAGCTTTGATAAAATTGTAAATTGTCCTTAGTGCTAGTGTACGGGGAGATGGCTGGTCGGCGTGGACGCGATGGACCGACAGGTCTGTTTCCGCGCTGTATCTCTAAAGTCTAAAGATGCAGGCATTGGGGAAAACCCAGTTACCAACTTTTAGGGTTTTGCCAACAGTAAACACTCAAATATACTCCTAAGCAGCATGTAAAAGACGCACATTTCAGAAAATTCAAATGAACAAATTCGTTCGCCAATTTAGAAAGGGATCTTTGTTCTAGTTTTAAAAGCATGTATTTAATAAAATGAATAGATCCTATTTAAAAATACTATATCAAAGCTGACCCGTCTTCACCACCTGGTACTCTTCTCCAAAGCAATCTTTGTTACTGACATTCAAGTCATGTTATCTGTCGAGGAAGTGGCTGGCACGGCACCATAACTGCAATACTTTTATTTAAAATAGGTTTTCTTTCAATAGGGAACTTTCAAAGAAATACTTACTTATGCATGTGTCCAGCCCCAACAATGATCATAATGTAGTAACAAATTCCACTCTGAAGAAGAAAGTGCAAAGCATACCTGAAAGAAAAATAAAGCATAATGGTTATAGAGTCATAGAGTCAAAGAGCAATAACAAAAAAATTGAGTCAGAGCAAAGAACAAGTTGGCATCGCCATTATTTATGACACCTTGGAACAACAGGTTTTGTTTTTCAAGTACATTGGAAAATTTGGCTGCAAACAAATCTGATCAATTCAAGATATTTAATAGGAAAAACAGAATGCAGGAAAGCACAAACATTTATAAGGGTTGAGGCAGATCCATTAAGCCAAGAAAACAAAATTTGTTCTCCGAGCTAACAATGGTCTATTCTACATTTTCCTTGATCTGCAACTCTTTTGATCTCATACATTTCCTTATCTTTATATCTCCCTCTCCCGACACTGTCTGAAGAAGGGTCTCTACCCAAAACATCACCCATTCCTTCTCCAAAGATGTTGCCTGTCCCGCTGAGTTACTCCAGCATTTTGTGACTATCTTCAAAACAAAATTAACTTTTTTTCTTAGTAACGTCCACCTATGAAGCAGATTCTCCATAAAAGCTTATTTTTTTCATTCCTCCACCCTTGGATTTTATTTGCTGGCACGCTATGCTGTCTTAAGTGGCCAACATTGAAATTGATACAGATTTATTTATTGCACATTGAAAGTGAAATTTACCTCTTGTTATTTTAGCAATGGTTCAGCCAGGGGTAGATTATTTTGTTGCCCTACCTGAATATAATGCACCGAGTTTCGTTAGCAATTTTATGAAAAGCATTTTGTTTTATTTAATAGTTTCACCTAGATGCTCTACGCAAGTTTTGGTGCTGTGTTCTAAATGAGGAATAAAGCATTTAAAAAAATGCTCTCACTATTCAGGTCATATGCTCATTCCGGCATTTCCTTTAGCTCATTGTCTTTATTTTCAAAACACATCATCGCTCTTCAGAAATCTCTTCCCGGTTAGTCAACAACACTTAGAAAAACGATCATGTGTCCCCTTTAGGCAGTATGGAGGCAGAGAATACAGTTCGATATATCCCACTTAATTCCATGCTCACACATGCCACGTTGATGATGAAGACAGTACAATGATTCACTTTGTTAACTTTAAATTCATCGCAGCACCACGGAATCACAAAAATGTAGAACCAATTTTCCCTTACAATGAAAGAAAGTGCTTAACAATAAATTGCATTATTCCGTATGTGAATATATTAAAACTTTCACGCAAAATGCTGATACTCAGAGAAAACAACTTCAGGATCAGTATAAACTTGTTAAGCAATCACAGGAAGAAGGGAAAATAATCCATTTCCTCATTTTTTTTTTTTTCCCCCAAATTTGGATTGTTTTTTTCTTGAGCTCCAGAGGCCGAGAGGAGACACGATAGAAATATTAAATTATGAGAGGCATAGGTTAGAGTGTCAGAACCACTTTCCTTGGGTGGAAATATCACAGGCTAGAGAGCATAGCTTTAAAGGAAAGAGAGACAAAGGAGTTCAGGGCAAGTTTATTTCCCCCTCCCCCCCCCCCCCCACAGAGGGGTGTGGATGCCTAGATCACACTTCTACGGATGGTGGTGGAGGCAGATATGATAGTGGCAATTAAAAGGCAAAACTATTTACCTCAGTCTATCTTTGATCTAACTTTACTGGCTTTATCTTGCACTACACATTATTTCTTTATCATGTATCGTACACTGAATGGCTCGATTATAATCATGTATTGTCTTTCCGCTGACTGGTTAGCACGTAACAAATGTTTTTCACTGTGACAATAAACAATAAACTAAAGTAACTAGATGAGATTAATTTATCATGGCATCATGTTGGACAAGAGACGCAACTGGCCAAAGGGCCAGTTCCTGTGCTGTACTTTTCCATGTTCTATGTGTAGGAAGAAACTGGAGATGCTGGTTTAAACCGAAGAGCCACAAAAAGCTGAAGTAACTAAGCGGGTCAAACAGCATCTCTGGAGAAAAAGAAGACTGAAGAAGGATCTCAACCCGCAACATCACACATCTCTTTTCTCCAAAGATGCTGTTTGACTCCAGTTACTCCAGCTTTTTGTGTCTATTTTCCATGTTATATGTTCCCCTCAAGGCACTCATCAAACACAGAACTTTGTTCCCAGCAATTCAAACTTTTTTTAAATCACTGCTCGCACAAAATTCCAGCAGTCTGATCTTTTTAGATCCCTTGGAATACTCGGGGCAGTACCAAGAGAGTACCAGTGCCAGTGTTGGCCTGGCAGCAGGGGCACTTGCTGTCATTAGCACGCAACAAAAGTTTTTCAATGTCCCCTCGGTACATGTGACAATAAACCAAACTAAACTAAACTGAATCCATTCAACAGGATAACAACATTCCCATACTTCTGTCGATGGATCACAGACAGAGACTGGAAGCCGGGCCAAGGACATTCTGGCCAGATCAGCTCCATAAGCAACCTCGACAAACATTCACCAGCTCTCCACATGGTAAATTGGAACCGATGGGGAAAACAAGACATCTGGAGACGTAAAATAGGTTGTCAAAAGGGCAATTCTTATTTATTCCCATCAAATATCATTGATTAAATGGTCCAGACACTGCAGTACAACTGCAGGAATTGTACAGAGCAAAGACAATGTAGAAGCTCAGTAATGACAGAGTGAAACAAATGCACTAAAGGGCCTGTCCCACTCGGGCGTTATTTGTGCGTCATTTAAGCGACATAATTTACGCGTCACGACGCATCATTTACGCGTCACAGGTCGTGACGCACGCGTGGTGAGACGTGGTGGCATAGGCAGTGACGCAGTCGCCCCAGGATTTTGGGATTCACAAAATCTTCGCGCTCCACCTATACGACGCGCAAATGACGCCCAAGTGGGACTACCCTCAAGTCAATGCAGGTGGTGGTGACGCCACAGGTTCAGAGGGATTTATTATCTACAGCTCTGAAATGTGAACTGTAAATTCATTGATAGAAAAAGTAATTTAATAAATATGATGACGGAGACATTGATAAAAAGGAACATAGGAACATTTAGGTCATAAACAACTGTTTCATGGCCTGTTCCATAGGCATGGTTTAGTTGTCAGCTGTAAAAATAAAGGGAAAAGACATGAGAAGGATAGTCAAAGAGCTAACTGTATCAGTTCCGTGGAAGAAAGTTGAATTTACTCAGGATTTGATCATCACCGAGATCTCCAGTAACCCCCAAAGTCTCGAATACAAAAAAGATGTGGTTAAAATAATTTTTTTAAGCAATCTGGAAAGACAGCTTGTAAGACGAGTAATCTTTGCTTTGTATCTGAACCGGTAATAATGAGCAGACAGGAGATCATAAAGGAAATACCAAGTCAAATTAGAAACTTGTGGTCAGGCCCTCTCATAGATGAACTGAAGCCCAGGCCAATTTCAATTTTAGAGGCCCCCAAATCAAGATCCCTTTGAAGCAGACAGGCATGAGGCCCATGCCAAATGGCACTCGTTGCCCCCCCCCCCCCCCCGATAGGGCCTGCTTGTGGTAGGTGGTTGTGTTGGGAGGGGCAGGTCAGGGCCGGATTTGCGTATAAGCTTGACAAGTTTAAGCTTAGGGCCTCGAGATCTAGGGGCGTCTCGCAGAGCCGGATTTACCACTAGGCTTCATAGGCTGAAGCCCAGGGCCTCGAAATCAAGGGGGCCTCCGGCCAAGGCAGGACACCTGCCGTTCAACTCTGGGTGGACGCCCTTCTCTATTTCTCTCTCTGTCACTCTCCGTCTCCGACCGGCATCCGTATCAGTTTCCGGTCCGCCGGGTCTTCGCTCTCCGCTCGCTCCTCATCCACTGGCACCGCAGGCCGCCTTGCACATGCGCACTGCTACGGCCAGCGCATCCTCCCCCCTGCACATGCGCACTGCTATGGCCAGCGCATCCTCCCCCCTGCACATGCGCACTGCTATGGCCAGCGCATCCTCCCCCCTGCACATGCGCACTGCTACGGCCAGCGCATCCTCCCCCCTGCACATGCGCACTGCTACGGCCAGCGCATCCTCCCCCCTGCACATGCGCACTGCTATGGCCAGCGCATCCTCCCCCCTGCACATGCGCACAACCAAGGCCAGCACATCATCGGCCACCCTGCGCATGCGCACTGCCACGGCAACTGGTCGGCACTGGGCACTTTCTCCCTCGCTTTGAATTGTGGGAGATCTGGCCACCATTGCTGTCTGGTCACTGCCTCGTCGCCAGCGCTGAAAACCAACGCAGAATCACTCCCTGACCCTGGATCTGGAGTAACTCCCTGGAGTAACTCTTGCTTCTGGTTTCCTGGTCCTCCATAAATATTCTAAATGGAATTTAAACTGGAGATGCTGAATAATAACAGCCTATTGCATTTGATATGTTTATTTATTGTGTATATATATATATATATGGTCTATGGTATATAAACACACTGAACTTTTATCTCCTGTTCTGTATTATGTTTACATATTCTGTTGTGCTGCAGCAAGCAAGAATTTCATTGTCCTATCTGGGACACATGACAATAAAACTCTCTTGACTCTTGACTTGACATGGACTTAAGCAAAAAAGGGTTCTTGGGGGAAAAAAACAGATGCCTTAAATTTAGTTGCGTCTGGTTGGGTGAAGAACTATGGTAGGGTGAAGACAATTCCATGCTTTAATTGTGCGGGGGAACTCCATGGTGCAGCCAGCAACTCTGGATAGAAGAAATTGGGTGATGTTTCGGCTAGAGACCCTTCTTTAGACTCCCTCTGGTTTTAGTGTTTTTAGTTTAATTTAAAGAAACAGCGTGGAAACAGGCCCTTCGGTCCACCGAGTCCATGCCCACACACACCACACACACCCACACACCACACACACGGGTCTAAAATAGGTTTCTGCACACCTTTGGAATGTGGAAGGAAACAAGAGCACCCAGAGAAAACCCATGCGATCAAAGGGAAAAGGAGCAGACTCTATACAGACAGCACCCATATTCAGGATCAATCCGGGTCTTTGGCACTTTTAGGCAGCAACTTTATGGCCAATGTACTGCGCCATAGTCTTGAACTGAATTAAAACATGCAGTAGCTGTAAAGGGAGACATACCGTCACTTAGAGATTTAAAACTGAAAATGGATATTTTCTTTTTTGTTAATAACCAAAGTTATTAACATATAATTTTTTGTGTGTTGGAAAACAAAATATAGTGGCACAGCTGGTAGACTTGCTGCCTCACACGCCAGAGATCTGTGTTCGATCCTGTCCTCGGGCACTGTCTGCGTTGAATTTGCACATTCTCCCTGCAAGCGTGTGGGTTTCCTCCCACATCCCAAACTCACATTGGCGTTGTAGGTTAAATTGCCCCTAATGTGTAGGGAGTGGGTGAGGAAAATGGGATAACAGAACTTGTGTGAATGGGTAGATAAAAATGCTGGAGAAACTCAGCGGGTGAGGCAGCATCTATGGAGCGAAGGAAATAGGCGACGTTTCGGGTCAAGACCCTTCTTTAGTCTGATGTGAGGGTGGGGGGGACGGGAAGAAGAAAGGAAGAGGCGGAGACAGTGGGCTGAGGGAGAACTGGGAAGGGGAGGAGAAAGCAGGGATTACCTGAAATTGAAGAAGTCAATGTTCATATCGCTGGGGTGTAAACTGCCCAAGCGAAATATGACGTGCTGCTCCTCCAATTGACGGTGGGCCTCACTCTGGCCATGGAAGAGGCCCAGGACAGAAAGGTCGGATTCAGAATGGGAGGGGGAGTTGAAGTGCTGAGCCACCGGGAGATCAGGTTGGTTATTGCGAACTGAGTGGAGGTGTTGTGCGAAGCGATTGCCAAGCCTGCGCTTGGTCTCACCGAGGTTGATCATACGCTGAATAATCCAACCACACTTTTGTTTGGAAGTGGAAAGAAATAATAGAAATTGCATTCATTGCAACGTGTAAAAAGAGTTGAGATACTGTATTATAATTTTGCTGCGTGTCATTGTGGTATAAATCATGTCTTGATTGATTGAATATGTTTAGTTTGTGACTTCATTTGAAGCAGAAATAATATGTGAATGTTTCATTGAGCATAATTCCGACTGGTAACTATGCACTTCATTCGAGCACATTATCGCACGCATCATGCAAGCCGTCTTAAATGACCACCTAAACTGTCATTTGGTAAATTAAAAACGGCCAAGGTTGCCCGGCTGACAACAGAGAAAAAAAATTAAGTGAGAGCCCTGCAAGGTGTATAATATTTTTGACACTGTCATAGGCCTTTCTTACATATGCTGTCACAACGCACTGTCGTCTCTAAACAACCTTTCAGTAATTTTCCTTGCCCTCCATTTCAGAATGGTAGTGTTTTAAGCCAATAACACGACACTAGCACAGGCAATAAATAAATAAATGAAAAGCGCAGCTTTCCAGCCCCTTATCTCATTGGCCACGCTCGGCTGCAAATCGGTGTCAATCTGGTGGACCATTTTCCTCTAGTCGTGGGGGTGGGGGATTGGGAGAGGCCTCACAAGTGGAGCAGCTTAGGGCCTCTCTTCATCTAAATCCGGCCATGGGGCAGGTCCTGTGAGGAATTGTGCGGGTACAAAATACGTAAAGTGTGGCTGCATGAGCAAAGATTTGCGACTTTTATGCATCTAAAAAAGACTTGAATGGCAGAGGATTGATAGTTATTAGAGTTTAGCGACTGGTATTAGATCACAAAGGAATTGCGTGTATTAGGATGATAAGCTCTGTGCTGAGTCACAGCAGAAAGGATAAATAGGGCTGCAGAAAGGACTTTACACTAATACAAAGGGTTAGGTTTCACACGGATAAAATGGCATTAATGATAAAGACGGCACGATAAGAAAAAAGGAGGAGATGAAAATGCTAAGTCATGATAAATGAAAATAAATATTCGATCAGAAAAAAAACATTTAAGGTCTAAAGTATCTGATAGATTTTCTACTCATAAATTGTGATAAGGCTAAAGGCTACAGAGTGAAAAAAACACCTTTAGGATACACTAAGTATACAAGGCAGCAGTTATTAGAGGGCCCATGCAACAAGCTGGTCCATACACCCACCACCCGCTGTGTGAAAAAGTTACCCTTCAGATTCCTATTAAATCTTTTCCCCTTCACCTTGAACCGATGTCCTCTGCGCCTCGATTCCCCTACTCTGGGTAAAAGCCTGTGCATCTTCACATGATTTTGTATACCTCTAGAAGATCTCCCCTCATCCTCCTATAACATGGTGCCCAGAACTGAACACACTATTCTAAATGCAGTCTCACCAACCTCCCAACTTCTATACTCAATACTCTGACTGATGAAGGCCAAAGTGCCAAAAGCCTTTTTGAAAACATTATCTACCATTGACCTTTACTCCTAGATCCCTCTGCTCTACAACACTACCCAGAGGCCTACCATTTACTGAGTAGACCCTGCCCTTGTTCGACGTCCCGAAATGCAACACCTCACACTTCTCTGTATTAAATTCCTCTGTATTAAAAACCTTATCAACCATTCCTCTGCCCACCCGGCCAATCGATCCAGATCCTACTTTCACAATCATCTTCACAATCTGCAAAACCACTAACTTTTGTATCAGCAGCAAACTTGCTAATCTTGCCCTATATGTTCTCATCTAAATCATTGATGTAGATGACAAACAGTAACGGGCCCAGCACCGAACCCTGTGGCACACCACTAGTCACAGGCCTCCATTCTGAGATGCAACCTTCCACCATCACCCCCTGCTTCCTTCCATGGAGCCAATTTGCTATCCATTCAGCTATCTCTCCTTGGATCCCATGAGATCTAACCTTGCAATATCCTGCAATATCCTCGGATATATCTGATCAGGCACCGGAGATTTGTCTACCTTCAAACACGACAGTACCTTCAGTACTTACTCGATGGTAACACTGACTGCTCTCAAGACACTTCCAGTGACTGCTCCAATTTCCTCCGTCCTACTGTCTTTCTCCTCGGTAAATACAGTGTAGAAATACTCATTGAAGACCTTGCCCATCTCCTGTGGCTTCACACAGAGGTGACCGCTTATATTCCTGAGAGGTCCCACTCTCTCTCTAGTTACCCTTTGCCCCCTAATGTATTTATACAATCTTTTGGGATTGTCGGTAGAACTAGGTAGAAACAAACAACCTGGTTATTGAATTGAATCGAATTGAATCCTTTATTTGTCATTCAGACCTTTCGGTCTGAACGAAATGCTGTTGCCTGCAGCCATACATGTAATAATAACAAAACACAATAAACACAAATTAACATCCACCACAGTGAGTTCACCAAACACCTCCTCACTGTGATGGAGGCAAAAGTCTTAGAGTTACTGTCTCTTCCCTCCTCTTCTCCCTCTGCGCCGAGGCGATACCCCACCGGGCGATGGCGGCCCGGGGGGTGGTCGAAGCTGCCCGCAGCTGTTGCAACGGGTGCTCCGGAAAACAGGCACCAGCCTGTGACCTGCGAGCTCCCGACATTGTCCTCCACCGGCCCGCGGCCGAGCCCAGGATCCAGGTCGCCGCCGCCTCAGCCGCCGTAGCACCGTCTCCGCTCCGCACCGGGCCGCCCACAAGGCAGCGTCTCAGCCCCGCACCGGGCTGCTCACATGGGAGCACCTTCCAGCCAGTAGCCGGTCCGCCCACAAGGCAGCGTCTCAGCCCCGCACCGGGCTGCTCACACGGGAGCGCCTTCCAGCCAGTAGCCGTGCCGGCCGCACAGGAGTGTCTCAGCTCCGCACCGTCCGCCCTCACCGGAGCGCCGAGTCGTGCCGCTGCCCGAACGTCGCCACAGCTCGAAGACGGTCAGCCTCCCGTTGGTGAGTCCTGGCTGGCTCTACCTCTGGACCCTCGAGGTCGGTCGCAGGTTGGAGGCCGCCAGCTCCGCCATTAGGCCTCAGCGCAGACGGGGGAAGAGAAGGGGGATACGACAAAAAGTCGCATTCCCCCGAAGGGAGAGACAGAAAGCTCTGTTTCACCCTCCCCCCACACACATAACACCACCTAATAACCAAAAAAAATTACTAAACTAGACAAAAACAAAAAAAAAACAAAAAAAAAACCAAAAAAAAAACCGACATAAAAAGTAAAAACAGACAGACTGCAGGCGAGCCGCAGCTGTATCACAGCGCCGCCACTTCCGGAATACACCGAAGGACACAAAGTGCTGGGGTAACTCAACAATCAGTTTGAAAAGGGTCCTACCCCCGAAACATTACCTATCCACATTCAACAGAGATGCTGCCTGACCCGCTGAGTTACTCCAGCTCCGTGTGTCGTTTCACCTTACAAGAAAGAGCCAACGGTGCGGGTCTGCACCAACGAGTCCTTCTTCACCAGCTGCCGCACCGTCCGATTGACACAGTTGTTGTAACGGCTCACGTTTTAGCCCCTGACCGGCAGCACTTTCTTCAGGCCACCGCCACCAACAGGATGTGCGGTCACTGTGAGGTCCATCCTCTCTCTCTAGCTACTGCTTCTTCTGGTCAGTCCTTCCCCGGCGAGTCCTTCCCCGGACTCGCCGACAGTGTCCAGGGACAAGGGGAGGAGGCAGCGGTGGACGGGGAACGACGAGTGGTCAACGTGATGACTGACAAGAACAGGTGGCAGCTGATGAGAGGGGAGGGAGCCTCACGGCGACCAAGCCGAGACCCGTCGGTGGCAGTGGCCTGAAGACAGTGCTGTCGACCAGTGGCTACAACAGCAGTTTCAACTGGACGGTGCGGCAGCTGGTGATGAAGGATTCGCTGGTACACCTTGTGGAAGATATCAGCAACTCGGCCAGGAGATGCTCTCAACCGCCTCCCTCCTTCTCGATCGCCTTCCCAGTGTCGCTCCGAATGTGTGTAGGAAGGAACTGCAGATGCTGGTTTACATTGAAGATAGACACTAAATGCTGGAGTAACTCAGCGTGAGGAAATATTATATAATAGAACTGCTCGGATAATGAATTTCATATAAGCTAGGTAATTTGCAAGAGAAAAGCTTCAGAAACACATGTCCCTGCAAGAAATAAAGTACAAAGAAACACACACGGGGAACATAACAGATGAATCAAAACATGGAAACGCTAATCTGAACATGCAAAGCTTTGTTTATTGCTTTGAGGCAATTATGGCGCTGAAATAAATTGTATTTCGTATAATTTTGTGTTCGGAGAGTGGCTTCTCAGGTCAGAGGTAATTTGCTCTTTCTCTATGGCACATTCCTGAGCTCCAGTGTGACATATAGATGGGGGTTTATGGTTGTTTATGCTGGGTCCGAGACAGACCCCAAGGCTGAAATGTAATAGACCCTGTAATTCAGCTTTGGCTAAGTTGAATTGTAATTAGGTTGAGATAAGGGATTGGATGTGTGCGGAATGGAGTACAGTTGCTTGGAGAGGAAAGAATCAGATTGATGGATATGTGACCTTCGTATGTTTATAGAAAGTCGAAGAAGCGACTGTGCTTTGAGTTAATGGTCTGAAGCTGTAATTTACCCTTTGTTCTGTAATGTTTGTAAGAGGCCTTGCAGATGAGATTGGAATTCCATCTCCCAGAGATAGCAGGAGAAGGGGAGGCTGTAAGTTAGAATGAAGCTGTATCCTGGCACAAAACACTTACCTTCAATTAAGTTGACAGATTTACGACCCATGCATGCTTGGAGTTGGGAGGTGTGTGTGGGTTTGGAATTAAACTTACAAAGCTGTGTAATTTGGCGAACATCATATAATTAATGTTTGTAATACATAGGTAATAGTATTTTAAACTGTGTAAAATTGTAGTGAAACCATTTATGAAATGTATTGTGTCTAAGTAGGATTGTAAACATTAGACCTTTTTTAGATTTATAGAGATATCTTTCTTCTTGGTATGAAAAATGTGTTTTGTTTCTATGACTTGTGTGATCATTGTATTATATGTGTATCTTATATTTTGAGGCGTGGTCTCTGATAATTGAGCCTACTGGGGTTTTGCTTTGTTGAAATAAAATGATTTTAAACAAAGTTAAACCACAGGCAAACGAGGGTTGTAAAATGAGGCCAGAGAAGGGGAGTCGTGTGACTGCTGTTGTAAATCACCAGAAGGACTCAGATGATTGGTTACTAGTTTGTCATACCCTCTGTATCAGAAATGTCTAATACCTATATAATGCCTTGAATTTGTACCAGAGTCACTAATTCTTTGGACCTGCCCCGGAGCTGACAGCTCTGTGTTGGAAGGTTCAGAGAATTATCCAGTGCGGCAATAAAGAATCGATTTTGAGAGCAACAAGTGTTTGAGTCAAGTTTTCTTGAATTTAGATTGACAAAAGAACTCAGTTTAACAAGCGGGACTGGCAGCATCTCTGGATAGAAGGAATGGGTGACGTTTCGGGACGAGACCCTTCTTCAGACAGTACCTGAAATCGGAACAGCAGCAAACCGAGGCGATGTTTTTAGATCTATGCAATGGACAGAAAGCTCTCGCTATCCTCCCGTTGCAATAACAGAGGCCATTCAGGAAACGGGGCCACATATTGTGAGTTGTTTACGCAAGTCACCTATAATGCAAGTTGGGGGGGCGCCTCTATCAGGTTTTTTTTTGTCATGAAGACTGGGAAGGTGGACAGCAAAAAAAATAAATCACAAAATATATATGACTACACAAGTTAAAAAGGAACTACCCGTAAAGGCAAGTAGCCTGTGCAAACAAATGGGATGGATGCAAAAAACAAAAACAAGTCTCTGGTAACCATTCCTTCCTGACAACAGTGACTTGGTGTGTAGGAAAGAATTCAGATTCAGATTCAATTTTAATTGTCATTGTCAGTGTACAGTACAGAGACAACGAAATGCATTTAGCATCTCCCTGGAAGAGCGACATAGCAAATGATTTGAATAAATAATAATAAGTGATAATAAGTGTCCGGGGGGTAGGGGGGTGATTGGCAGTCACCGAGGTACGTTGTTGAGTAGAGTGACAGCCGCCAGGAAGAAGCTGTTCCTGGACCTGCTGGTTCGGCAACGGAGAGACCTGTAGCGCCTCCCGGATGGTAGGAGGGTAAACAGTCCATGGTTGGGGTGAGAGCAGTCCTTGGCGATGCTGAGCGCCCTCCGCAGACAACTCTTGCTTTGGACAGACTCAATGGAGGGGAGCGAGGAACCGGTGATGCGTTGGGCAATTTTCACCACCCTCTGCAATGCCTTCCGGTCGGAGACAGAGCAGTTGCCATACCATACTGTGATGCAGTTGGTAAGGATGCTCTCGATGGTGCAGCGGTAGACGTTCACCAGGATCTGAGGCGACAGATGGACCTTCTTCAGTCTCCTCAGGAAGAAGAGACGCTGGTGAGCCTTCTTGATCAGAGTTGAGGTATTGTGGGTCCAAGAGAGGTCATCGGAGATGTTGACTCCCAGGAACCTGAAGCTAGAAACACGTTCCACCTCCGTCCCGTTAATGTGGATGGGGGTGTGCGTGCCGCCCCTGGACTTCCTGAAGTCTACAATGAGCTCCTTGGTCTTCTTGGAGTTAAGGGCCAGGTTGTTGTCAGCGCACCATGCTGCTAAGTGCTGGACCTCCTCCCTGTAGGCCGACTCATCGTTGTTGCTGATGAGGCCAATCACCGTTGTATCATCTGCATACTTGATGATGGTGTTAGTACCATGTACAGGTGTGCAGTCATAGGTGAAGAGGGAGTAGAGGAGGGGGCTCAGCACACAGCCCTGTGGAACGCCGGTGTTCAGGGTGAGGGTTGAAGAGGTGTGCTTGTCTAACCTAACAGACTGGGGTCTGTTGGTTAGAAAGTCCAGTATCCAGTTGCAGAGGGAGGGGTCAATGCCCAGGTTACCGAGTTTGGTGATCAGTTTTGATGGTATAATGGTGTTGAATGCTGAGCTGTAATCGATGAACAGCATTCTTACGTAAGTGTCTCTGTTGTCGAGGTGGGAGAGGGCGGAGTGAAGTGCCGTTGAGATGGCATCCTCCGTACTCCTGTTCTTGCGGTAGGCAAACTGATAGGGATCCAGTGTGGGGGGTAGGCAGCTTTTGAGGTGTGCCACGACCAGCCTCTCGAAGCACTTGGTGATGATGGGGGTAAGTGCAACTGGGCGGAAGTCGTTGAGGCTTGCCGCAGTGGAGTGTTTTGGCACTGGCACGATGGAGGTGGTTTTAAGGCACGTGGGGACAACTGCTTGGGCAAGTGACAGGTTGAAGATGTCAGTCCAGACGTCTGTCAGCTGCGCAGCACAGGCCCTGAGCACGCGCCCGGGGATGCCGTCAGGGCCAGCAGCTTTACGTGCATTAGTCCTACTCAGTGCCACGAATACGTCGTAGGGGGTGAGTGTGAGGGGTTGGTGATCGGCAGGTAGCACAGCCTTGATGGCTGTCTCTAGATTGTCCCTGTCGAAGCGGCCATAGAAGTGGTTAAGCTCCTCAAGGAAGGAGGCGTCGCTGGATGTGGGGGTGGTGTTGGAGGGTCTGTAGTCCGTGATGGCCTGGATGCCTTGCCACATGCGTCGGGGGTCGGAGCAAACAAATGGGATGGATGCAAAAAACAAAAACAAGTCTCTGGTAACCATTCCTTCCTGACAACAGTGACTTGGTGTGTAGGAAAGAAGTGCATTAAACAGAAGAGAGACACAAAAAGCTGGAGAGAAGAGGTGTTACACGCGCATGCAGTTACAACAGGAGGTATCCACATTGACTCACTGGGTAAGGAAAACATTTTCCAAATTGCACCATTACAGGAATCCTGCTTAACATTAGTAACAGGAATGGCCGTATATTTGACAATTTTCAGCTCAGTTGTTAGTTATTAAGATCTTTATAAGTTTAAACCATATAAAATTTGCTGATGAATGCATTATACATAATATGCATACCTTCAAGTGAGGTTCAAACCAACACTATGGATGCTTCAAGAATGGAATGAGAATACACATACTAGGTTATGAAGGCAAATTAGACCATCCAGTTCTACTGAAGCTCATATTTTCATAATGCAAATTGAACAGAAAGACAGACACAGAGACAGAGACAGAGACAGAGACAGAGACAGAGACAGAGACAGAGACAGAGACAGAGACAGAGACAGAGACAGAGACAGAGACAGAGACAGAGACAGAGACAGAGACAGGGACAGAGACAGACAGACAGATCCTTTATTGTCATTCAGACCTTTCGGTCTGAACGAAATTATGTTGCCTGCAGTCATACACAGAATCAATAATAACAAAACATACAATAAACACAAATTAAACATCCACCACAGTGAGTTCACCAAGCACATCCTCACTGTGATGGAGGCAAAGTCTTAGTCTCCGTCTCTTCCCTCCTTGTTCTCCCTCTGCGCTGAGGCGATCGATCCAGGCCGGAGATGCCGCTCTCCAGTCCAGCGGACCTCCGTGGTGATGTCGCCGCTGCCGAAAGCCGGAACGCCGTCTCCGCTCCGAGACGGCCCGCCACAGCATCAGCTCCGGGCCGCCGCCCCAGCTCCAGGTCCCGCAGTCTCCGCTCCAGGCCGCTGCCCCAGCTTCGGGTCCCGCAGTCTCCGCTCCGGGCCGCTGCCCCAGCTCCGGGTCCCGCAGTCGCCGTTCCAGGTCCCGCAGTCTCCGCTCCGGGCAGCCGCCCCAGCTCCAGGCAGCTGCCCCAGCTCCGGGTCCCGCAGTCTCAGCTCCGAGCCCCGCTGCATCAGCTCCAGGTCGCCGCCAAAAGCCAGAACACCGCACCAGCAAGTCGGGCCACCGCTGCCTTAGCCCCGAAGACGGCCAGCGTTGGTAAGTCCTGGCTGGCTCTGCCTCCGGAGCCTCGGGGTCGGTCGCAGGTTGGAGGCCGCCAGCTCCGCCATTAGTAGCAATGTTACAACATTTTGAGATTTTAAAAATCAAGTCTGTAATTTATCCCATCAGATAAAGCATAAAAATAAGTTTAATTTGACACCTAATTCACTTTCATATCTCAAGTATTTAAAAAGTTATGGCCATTTTCATACTGGGAAATGAGCATCTTGTTCCCTATTGATTTTCTATGGACATAACAAAAAAGCTGTGATCGTGAACAGTCAAAAGCCCATAACTTTCTTAAAAATTAAGAGAACTGAATGAAATTTTCAGTTATCATAGATTGAAGCATTCTGAAACAAATATAAAATAATCTTACTTGGATGACCTGAAATTAAAGCATATAATTAGTTAGTTACCTAATTGTAGCTAATTTCAGACTTCAATTACTAGATCTAAACATCTATCCATTTCTTAATAAATGATTAACATTTTTAAATAGCCTAAATGTCCAAATAATATTCACAAATAATTCACAATAAAACATGATTTTTAAATCTCATTTACATTAATTTATAGGCCAAATGGAAGGAATTTAGTGTTTAATTGCTGTAAATAAATGCCCATTTAAATCAGCTTTCCAGTGGGTCCCTGTGGAACGCGCTGGTTTAGAACGTTCACATTGCGGTAGATTTGTGCCCCAAATGCCGAGAAAAATACTGCTCGATATAATGGGCCCAAATTGAGCTACTCGCAATATTAAACTTAGTATAAAGGGATCTTTAGAAGCCCTTTTTAATGTAAAAATATACAACCTAACTTCTGCTATTTGCTTTATGAGACCCTGCGGTTGCTGGCGGTCGCGGGTTTAGAGATTGATTTTTAAACTACTATAACTATTATTCAAGGCCTTTAAACCTAATAATAGCTTTTGCGACGGGGTCTTCCAGCGATTTTTCGTTAATAATTAACTAGGCTGAACATTTTCGATTGGAACAGCTTAGAGAAAATCGCGTTTTAAACCCGCCCCCTCTAAACGGCGCCAAAATCGCGCACACCCTCAGCAGCAGATCTTCAACGACGCTTCAGGTAGGCTTTGCAACATACCTACCATTAGGCCTCAGCGCAGACGGAGGCAGAGAAGAGGGATACGACACGAAAAAGTCGCACTCCCCCGAAGGAAGAGACAGAGAACATGTTTCACCCCCCTCTAACACAACCCAACAAACTAAAACTTAACCAAAACAAGACAAAAAAAAACAACAGAAAAAAGTAAAGACAGACGGACAGCAGGCGAGCCGCAGCTGTTAACAGCGCCGCCACTTCCGGATGGAACCAGTGTATGGGTGATTGCGGGTCGGTGTAGACTCAGTGGGCTGAAGGGCCTGTTTCCTTGCTATTGCAATAATGCTATTGACAAATTAGGGGACACTATTTAGATTAGGTGGGCTCAATTGGATATAACATTATTTCAAATCAGGAATGAGAGAACATTAAGTTACTTTGGAAATTGACAAGCAGAAAAAAAAGTTGTCTTAAGGGGGAAAATAAAAATCAGCATTGGAAGAAAAACCTATTTGTATGTAACTTACCCTCAGCACTTGTCTCTTAAGAAGGCACTGCTCGTCATTGGGAAGAATGGAAATGCCAGGTTTGTGAAGGGTCCTGACCCAAACAGTCACCTCTGCATGTTCTCCAAAGATGAGATGTTGCCTGACCTGTTGAGTGGCTCCAGCACTATGTTCTACACACAATTCCAGCATCTGCAGTTCCTAGCCCCTCCAAGTTTACTTTAACCATCTTCAGTAATTCAGTCTTTATGAAAGCAGGGCGATTTGTTAAACTTCCTCTGGGAGGGGTTGGATGGGAATGGAGTTAGGAAGGAACTGCAGATGCTGGTTTAAACCAAAGATAGGCACAAATGCTGAAGTAAGCGGGACAGGCAGCATCCCTGGAGAGAACCTTCAAAATAACCTTCAACTCAATGTCAATAAAACAAAAGAAATAACTGTGGACTTCAGGAAGAAACAGACAGCACACACCCCACTCACCATCAATGGCAGTGCAGTGGAGTCTGTGAAAAGCACCAAGTTCCTGGGAGTGCACATCACAGATGATCAGACATGGTCCACCAACACCATCTCCCTAGTCAAGAAAGCACAGCAACGCCTCCACTTCCTTCGACGGATGAGGAGAGCCGACCTCCCCCCTTCTGCCCTCACCACTTTTTACAGGGGTGCCATTGAGAGTATTCTTACCAGCAGTCTCTCAGTCTGGTATGGCAGTTGCTCTGCTGCTGACCAGAAGGCCCTACAGAGAGTGGTGAGGACAGCGGAGAAGATCACTAGATCACCCCAACCAGCAATCCAGGACTTATACCCATCTCGCTGTCGCAAGAGAGCAACCAATATCATCAAAGACACCACCCACCCAGCACACAAACTGTTCACCCTCCTACCATCCGGCAAGCGCTACCGCAGCATGCGGAGCAAAACCACCAGATTCAAAAACAGCTTTTTCCCTCAGACCATCAGACTACTCAACACACTCAAGAAAATTCCATGAACATTACACAAACAAAGACCAACTGACTGTCAAAATAACTTTAACTCAATGTCTGCAGGATGCTATTTGCACTTTTCTATATTGCACCTTTTATTATTGCACCTTAATAACATACCTCAAAATGTTACTACACTCTGGCACAGTGTGAATATTTTATATAATGTATTTGTCCATTGTCTATCTTTATTGGTATATTGTCTGTCTGTGTTATAAATATTACTTGCACATTTGGAGTATGGGGAAACGCAATTTCAATCCTCTGTGTAACTACTTGTTGCATTATTTGAATTGACAATAAAGTTTACTTTGACTTTGAGAAGGAATGGGTGACGCTTCGGGTCGAGACCCTTCTGTCTGAAGAAGGGCCTCGACCCAAAACATTGTCCATTACTTCTCTCCAGAGATGCTGCCTCACCCACTGAGTTACTCCAACATTTTGTGTCCACCTTTGGTCAGAAGTAGTCAGTTCAAAGAGGAAGGAGGTAGACATTAGCTTTCTTTACATACAAGGGGGACTGATTGGTATGAATGTCACTCAGTGGAGGAAGGGATTACAAGTCACCATTTTGTCTTGTATGCTGGCAGTTCTTTGTGATCATGGATTTAATTTCTGTCCTCAGTATATAATCCATTATCACTTGTTGGAAAACATTCCTTCCACCCACTGTCCACCATGTGGAAGAAGCTCAAAAAATAAATAAGAATAGGCTATTCAGCCCCTCCGCCATTCAACACTGCTGATTTTTACCTTGCATTACTTTCCTGCGCTTAATATTGTTCAAACCCCTTAATATACAAAAATCAATTGATCTTTCTAAAGTATTCTGGTATTTTGGTATGCTGAGGACTTTGCAGGTACCAGACTATCAAAATTTAGTTTAGTTTAGAGACACAGCAAGGAAACAGGCCCTTCAGCCCACTGAGTCTACACCGACCCAAAATCACCCATACACTGGTTCCATCCTACACACTACAGACTATTTTCAGAAGTAAATTAACCTACAAACCTGTATGTATTTGGAATGTGGGAGGAAGCCAGAGCACCCGGAGGAAACCTGAACGGCTACAGGGAGAACATACAAACTCCATACAGACAGCACCCAGGATCAAACCCGGGTCTCTGGTGCTGCAAGGCAGAAACTCCCATCACTGCACCACCCCAGTGTGAGATGCTTTCACATTATCAGGTAATGTTTTATTAATATGCCAAAACACTTAATTTACAGTGTTTTAAAATGTAATAAAGTTGCCATAGTAAAGGCCAATACAAACTGGAAGGACAATGTCTTCTGGCTGGGTATTTTGCAGCCTTTTGGAATAAATGTGGAATGTTTCAACCAAAGATCCTAGAGCGGAGCAAGATGGTCCACTCCGCGATAAAGCCGTAGTAGCTGATGGGTAATCTTCAGCAACATTCCCGTAACCGGTTTCTGTCATGGCAGTGTCCACATCTACAAGCGGAGCTCCACTATCATTTGCTCGAATCGCCAATGTGGGCGACCCAACCTGTCTTCAGGTTCCCAACGAAAAGTGAGAAAAAAATGTATTACTTTCTGTCGTGTAGTGAAAATACTATTTAGCCTCCCCGATCTCTCCCTTTAGCTCAGATAGTCGGGTCGTTGCCAGGACTCGACTATCTGAGCTATCAAGTGGGAGAGATCAGGCAGGCTAAACAATGTCATTTCTTTCAGCCTCTCACACAAATTCAACTGAACATCTGGACCAAAGATCGTAGAAGGGACGATGATCTTTGATCTAGACTCTGTTGCACTTGTGCAGCTCCCACATCTAACGGAACAACGACATGCCACGAGGAACACACATTAAAGCCTTAATTTCCTTCCCAATGTATGATGACTGTAACCATATACATATAACCATATACAATTCCATTCTTATGATCCCAACAATATATTATATTATATGATAATACAGGTGCACAGCCTTTTATCCGAAAGCCTTGGGACCAGACACTTCTCGGATATCGGAATTTTTCGGATTTCCGAATGGAAGATTTTTAGCGTAGATTAGGTAGGTAGCGCGGGCGGCTTGAAAAGTCTGGAGCGGCTGCCTCCTCCCCGGAGACCGGGGAATCATTGTAAATCATTGCTTAAATGTTAGTCAGTTAGTTTGGAGCGATTTTATGTGGTGGGGGGGGGGGGTGAAGGGGGAAACTTTAATTCTTAGTCCCCTACCTGGTCGGAGAGGCGGGGAGCGGGCAATGCCTTACCGGGTCGCCGTGCAGTAAGCTCCGGAGCGCTGTGGCCGCCGACTCCCAACATCGCGGAGCTGGGGGCTGCGGGCGTCCGGCCGCGGGCGGCGCCAGTTGGAGCTCCGACCCCGGCAACTCTACCCCTGGCTGCGCGGCGCTCCAAATCCAGCGCCGCCCGCTTCCGGAAGCCCACAGCCCCAGCTCCGCGATGTTGGGAGTCGGCGGCGTCGCAGCGCTGGGATACCAGCGGGGAGCGGGCAATGCCTTACCGGGTCGCCGTGCGGTAAGCTCCGGAGCGCTGTGGCCGCCGACACACAACATCGCGGAGCTGGGGCTGCGGGCGTCCGGCCGCGGGCCGCGGTGGATTTGGAGCGCCGCGCAGCCAGGGGTAGAGTTGCCGGGGTCGGAGCAATAACCGGCGCCGCCCGCGGCCGGACGCCCGCAGCCCCAGCTCCGCGATGTTGGGAGTCGGCGGCCACAGCGCTCCGGAGCTTACTGCACGGCGACCCGGTAAGGCATTGTCCGCTCCCCGCCTCTCCGACCAGGTAGGGGACTATGAATTAAAGTTTCCCCCTTCACCCCCCCCCCCCCTTCACATAAAAGCCCTCCAAACTAACTGACTAACATTTAAGCAATGATTTACAGATGTTTAAGTGTCTCCCCGGTCCCCGGGGAGGAGGCAGCCACTACAGTAGTACAGACCTGGGTTGACCGTGGGTCGTTTCGGGTCAAGTTTGGCGCCAAACGCGAGCTTTGGTGTGCAGACGACATCCTGGAAAAAATGTCCGGTTTTCAGAGCTTTTCGGTTTCCGGAACTCCGGATAAAAGGTTGTGCACCTGTATAATATTTTTTACTTTTATATTAATGTCTCTGTTAATGTCCAGCATCCTATTTGCTTCATTAATTGCTGTCAATCTGCCCCACCTCCTACAAGGATTTATGTAGATTTGTTCTTGTTGTAAGGCATGAATGCTAGTGTGAGAAGAATTTAGTAAGCTCTTCTACATTTAAGATAAAATGGCATATTAGAGGAAAAATGCGTCTTCAATATACATGTCTCTCCCCCCCACCCCTGAAAATAGTTTTTGCATTTAAGTGATATGTCATCCATTCTGCAGGTATGTAGCTATAATCAAATTTGTTCTTATAAATTAATCCTATATGATATTCTTATAAATTAATCTTATAATAAGATTGTTCTTATAAGTTAATCCTTTATGATATTTTCTGTCATTTCAGATGTCGACAGTGGGTCCAGAATACTCGTCGACAAGATCTCCTACACCGAACTACGGAGTACTTGTCAAGACTTGTCACAGAATACTCGTCGAAAAGATCTCCTACACCGAACTACGCAGTACTTGTCAAAGAACTGCGTCATTGGTTAGCTGATATTCGAAACACTGCAACCCTGAATATCTTGCACACAAAACAATGTCAACTATATAAATCTTTCCATGAATGACAGAAATAAAAAGTGTTATCCTGGTTTATGAATTTCGATGTTGAATTATTTAAAATTGAGTGGGTTAGTGCATAATCCATAAATCACAATAATAAGCCAAAATGTGCCTATGTTCCTTCCACAGCGTGTGGGGAATCTGGCTCTGGTCAGCACGGCTGGGCTGCCAGGGGTAAAGTTGCGGGGAGGGCAGGAGTGTTGAGAAGGAAGGGGTCGGGGAATCATGCCAGCAACTCACTCAATCTGCAGTTGAAACCAAAGATCTTAGAGTGGAGCAAGATGGTACACACCTGCAAAATTCAATGGACTGATGTGTAGTACGCAACGCAGCGTAATTTCCGCCATTTCAGTAAACCCGATATGACTTCAGTTATGCCTCTCACAGTGTAATCAGCGTTGTGGGGGAATAGTTTGGTGTTTTTGTTTTTTTTTAAAAAAGGCTTGTGTCCTGTGTTTGAATTGATTTTTGTATTAAACTTGCACTCTGTAATTCATCTAATCCCATTGTTCACAACTGCTTGTATGCACCCATAAAGGCATATATTTTTATTTATATATATATACTAGACTAAGATCTTTGCTTTCAACTGCAGGTAAACTGCCCTCTCATCGTTTTCTTCTTTGCATCACGTTCTCATCTAATTTCTATACAATGCATTCCTAAAGGTCAGCACTAGTGCTCCTTCTCACCTAATCGACCTTTACCCATCTCCATATGGTTTTAGTCTTGCATTCCTCCCCTCATCTCAACTCTTCTCCAAGCTATGAGGAGGGGTCCCCGATCTAAAAGTCTTGGGTCCTTCCATTGCTGGACATTGAGGAGCAGGGTCTGGTTGAGACACCTCAAACAAAAGAAGGCATATCACCCGGTGGGGGGGTGGCTTGGCATAAGGATTGTTTGTGAACACTATAACTTTCTTGAATTAATAGATGCTGGGAATGTCGAAGGGGTTTCTGCACTGTTCGTGTTTTGTATGCATTTTTTTTTCTGAATAAAGTTTATTTTTGAAATTTAAAAATTGATTGGTTTGTCTTCCCACTGATATTGCTCATCTGGTTGAGTTCTTTCAGCAAATTCTGCTTCAATATTTGTTTAGTATTTCAATGAAATAAACGCCACAATTTACTCAGTTATGATAGGTCATTTCTCAAGCCTCGTAAAAACAAAGTCACTGGTCAAATTTGCTTGTAATGACAACCAATATTGCACAAGGTGTGGCTGGGATACAATTTATAAGTCATACAACTGCAGCACTGCATACACAAAATACTTTAGGAATCGTTGGCAATAAATGTGTCACTGTTACAGCTCATTTCTGCATTCTGAACTGGAAATGAACAATGTTGCCACCCTTGAATATGCATGATGAACATACAAAATTTAATAAAAGTTAAGCCTGTTTAAAAAGACCAAGTAAAATCGAGAGCTTAAGTGGCTCAAAACTTCCTAAGTGCTTGTAAAACATTCTTGCTGTTTATCAGCTGCAGAGGTCAGTGGAAAGAACACAGTAAAAATGTTCCAAGGTGCTTCACAAGTACTCGATTGATTGAAAGATACAGCAAAGAAACAGGCCCTTCAACCCATTGAAACCCTGTTAACCTCAGTCACCTGTTCACACTAGATTTATGTGTAGAAAGAACTGCAGATGCTGGTTTAAACCGAAGATGAAGAAGGGTCTCGACCCTAAACGTCACTCATTCCTTCTCTCCAGAGATGCTGCCTGTCCCGCTGAGTTACTCCAGCTTTTTGTGTCTATCTTCACACTAGTTCTTTGTTATCTCACTTTCTCATCCACTCCCTACATCCTAGGGGTAATTTGCAGAGGCCAATTAACCTGCAAACCCCACACATCTTTGGGATGTGGGAGGCAACTGGAACACCCAGAGGAAACACAGTCACAGGATAATGGTGCAAATTCCATGAAGCAAACACCCGAGGTCAGGATTCAACCCAGGTCAAAGACCAGACTAAAAAAGGGCTGTGACCTGAAACGTCACCTATTCCTTTTCTCCAGATGCTACCTGACCCGCTGAGTTACTCCAGCATTTTGTGTCTATCCAGGTTAAAGTCAATATACAGTGTTAGTGCAAACAGGACTGTGTGTAGAGTACTGCCGCAGCCTATGAAAACTAAGCACAGTGGCTATTTTATTGAGCCAACTATTTAAGATGCAAGAGATAATTTATATGCAGAAGATAATGGGTAAATCAGAAAATGAGCTAAAAATAACCAAACTGGGTGTCTGCCTGTGTGCCGAATGATGAAAAGTAGTGAAAAGATAAAACATAAAGACTACTCTAAACTGTTTACAAGCTGATATCACTGTTAGTTTTCTATACTATCCATATAATTTCACTCTACAGACACTTGCTATAATTAATTAATACCATTGAATATTCACCATAACGCTACCCGTAATTAAACTAATGCAATATGTATTGTATCCAGTAATTAGATACCACAAAACATCTTGAAAATGTCTTTAATAAAATGGATGGATGAATTTGCATGAAGTCAGATTTTCACAAGTCATGTTATCCGTTTCCCCGAGGAATTCCTGCATATACAAGAATATAGCTCAGATACCACGTAAATCTTCTAAGCCAAGAGTACTTGTCCTCCCCATGGTAACTAGACATCTGACAGCGAGGATTGAATTGATGATTAAAAATCGGTTCACCCACACTAAAGCAGCGTGTAAGCAGCGTGGTTAAGTAGAAAGTGTAGTTATCTGACACGGATGATAACATCTCTGAGGAGGAGAAGGTTGTCAGAAACAAAGTTTCCAGAACAGAATTTCTTCAATTGACAATCTATGACAGAACCGTATCCATATTGAGAAGAGTCATTGATTTCCTCTTCTCATTCTTTTTGCAGTTCAGAAGTTATAGGAGAATTAGGTCATTTGGCCCATCAAGTCTATTTCACCATTCAATCATGGCTGATCTATCTTTCCCTCTCAACCCCATTCTCCTGCCTTCTCCCCATAACCTTTGACACCCATACTAATCGACAATCTGTAAATCTCCGCCTTAAAATATCTGCTGATTTAGCCTCCACAGATGTATGCGGTAATTAATTCCACTGATTCACCACCATCTGACTACAGAAGGTTGAAGGTAGTCTGGCTTTCTTTCAGGTTCCGACATGTTGCCAGACAGAACAGCACTGTGTACTTACAGCAGGTGTGGGACAATCCAGTACCTCAATGTACAGGTGCACAACCTTTTATCCGAAAGCCTTGGGACCAGACACTTTTCGTAATTCAGAATTTGTCGGCCTTCGGAATGGAAATTTTTTAGCGTAGATTTTAACGGCTGGCTCAGTGGTAGAGTGCTCGGCTCATATCCGCAAGGTCGCGAGTTTGCGCCTTGATCCCGGCAGTTACTCGGTCGCGAGTTTGAGTCTTCAATGTAGTTTTTTCTTGCAGAATGAATGTTTGTATGAAATGCAGTGTAGGAGAGGTGTACTGACTGTGTGGGCAGAACTTTGGAAGTGATTGCCCACCAGTCTAAAAAGCCGCTGTGTCTCCCTGTCCCTGGGATAGCAGGGGGCGATCAAACAGCACAATACCCCCCTCCCCCTCCAACTCCAGAGGAATCCGCTCCCCGATGGGGCGCTACGGCGACAAGTGGCAGTTTGCCCACAGCCCGAGCTGCGCCCCCTCATCCGCCACCCCAAGAACAAGACGTACCTTGCACACCATCAGCTTCTGCCCCTACGTGTTCCTCTGGAGTTGGAGCGGGGCTGGGCTGGAGTTGCTGCTGGCTGTGGGTCTCTGGGATCTCCGTGCTTGCAGTGGGCCTAGGGGTCGGTGTCCCATTGGTCCTGACGTCTCCGGCCATCCCCCTGGACTGGAGCTGAGACTGGGAACTGTACCGCCCTTGCCCCCTCCCTCTGCAACTGCAAACAACCCCACTCTCCTGCAAGGGCGGTACAGTTCCCGGAGGATGGCAGGTGGCCGGAGACGTCAGGACCAACAGGAACCCGCTCCCCGATGGGCCCCTATGACGCCCCGAGCTGCGCCCCGTCATCCGCAACCCAGGTTCCTCTGTAGTTGGAGCGGGGCTGGGCTGCTGTTGGCTGTGGGTCTCTGGGATCTCCGTGCTTGCAGTGGGCCTGGGGGTCGGTGTCCCGATGAGGGGGCGCAGCTCGGGGAAAGGCTTCTGGTGGTCCTGACGTCTCCGGCCAGTTTGCAGTTTTCCTCTGGAGTTGGAACGGGGCTGGGCTGCTGCTGGCTGTGGGTCTCTGGGATCTCCGTGCTTGCAGTGGGCCTGGGGTTCGGTGTCCCGTTGGTCGTGACGTCTCCGGTGACTGGCACTGACCTGCTGGTATTGCCGACGTGAAGACAGTGCAAAGCCCCCGCGCCGGTGCAATGGGCGGGGAGCTGGAGAGGGGAGGGAAGGGGTCACACACATGGCCGGGAACCAGAGGGATGTAGGTGGGGTGAAACTGAAGGGAGCGACAATCTGCTGCTGCCTGCCCGCCGAGTTAAAAAGTTCCCACGCAAGACTCACGATACACTGTGTATCGTGAGTCTACCGTGGGAACTTTTTAACTCAGCGGGCAGGCAGCAGAATATTGTCAATTATTAACCCTCCCGCGCAATATACCCTCACCTTCTCTTTTATGAATGGGGATTTAGTTCCCCTTTCTTCGAGGACCGACCGGAGGTTCCGCTGTCACCTCTGCGGGCCGCCCTCGGTGAACATTTTCAAGGACCTTTCTTCAAGGACCGAAAAAATGTCCGCTATTCGGAGGTTTTCGTTATTTGGATCTTCGGATAAAAGGTTGTGCACCTGTATAAGCTATCACTTCTGACAGTCATTGTTTTAATTTTTTTAAAAATCTATAAAAAATGTAAGAAATGCAATCAGCACACATTTTTCCTTACATTCATTGTGCCAGCAAAACACGACCTAGGGACAGATGCACCTTGTCATCATATTTCAGACTTTCCTGCTTGCTGTCATCCAAAAAATTATGACATCGAAAATAGATTCTGGGACTGTTTGCAGTTACATAGATACATAGAAAATAGGTGCAGGAGTAGGCCATTCGGCCCTTCGAGCCTGCACCGCCATTCAATATGATCATGGCTGATCATCCAACTCAGTATCCCGTACAGCCTTCTCTCCATACCCCCTGATCCCTTTAGCCACAAGGGCCACATCTAACTCCCTCTTAAATAGAGCCAATGAACTGGCCTCAACTACCCTCTGTGGCAGTGAGTTCCACAGATTCACCACTCTCTGTGTGAAAAATGTTATTCTCATCTCGGTCTTAAAGGATTTCCCCTCTATCCTTAAGCTGTGACCCCTTGTCCTGGACTTCCTTGTCTCTCTCTGTGTCACTCCCTCTCTCTGTTTCTCTCTCTGCCTCATTCTCTCCCTCTCTCTGTCACCCCCCCTCCCCCTCTCTCTGTCTCTCTCTCCCTCAGTTTCTCCCTCTCTCTCCCTCTCTCTGTATCTCTCTCTGTATCTCTCTCCCTCAGTCTCTCCCTCTCTCGCTTCCTCTCTCTGTCTCTCTCTCCGTTTCTCTCTGTCTCTCCCATCTCTGTCTGTCTCTCACCCCCTCTCTCTGTGACTATATCTGTCTCCCCCTCTCTCTCCCTCTGTGTCTCCCACTGTCACTCTCTCTCCGTCTCTCACTGACTGTCTCTCTCTGTCTCTCTCTCTCGCTGTCTCTCTTTCTCTGTTTCTCACCGTCTCTCTCTCTTAGTGGCCATCAAGTGGTTTTGTCCAACACACTCAGGATCGCAAATCTTATGAATCTTTTTCTATAATAATTTTCTCCAAATAACATGCCAAAATCTGAATATTCATATTTCATTATTCCATAATGCATGTCATTTGTTTCCTCACGAGATTGACATCAACATGCCATGACATTTTCTTTCACATATATTGCATGAAGTCCAAGAGGTTATTTTTATACACAGGTTCGAGTTCACAGCTGGAAGGACCCTAATGCATGGCTTTTCCACAGAGAGTCATTACGGCAGCTGAATCAAGCTTCACTGTGTCATAGAGCACTAAGGCCTGGGCCCTGGAACATGGCAATCGGCCTCATTTGATTACATCCAGCTTCTTGTACTGAAAAGCCAAAATATTTTGGATAGACCAAAGGGCTCCTTTCTCTGAAATAATAATCTTCCAGCAGCCCCAACAAGTGCTGGTGGAAACACCCCGTAATTACAAAGTCCTGTGTTTCGTACGTGTATGGGATAAACCTGGATAATAATTAGTGCATCCCTTGCAAGACCCTTTTGGCAAATCCTCATTCCAGAAAGCAAGCAATAAGTGCCGATATGGACACGTTTTACCCACATCCTAAACTGTAAATGGTGCTCACTTAGTGTATTACATAGAGGGAGACACAAAATGCTGGAGTAACTCAGCGGGACAGGTAGCATCTCTGGATAAAAATAATGGGTGATGTTTCAGGTCGAGACTCTTCTTCAGACTAAGTCTGAAGCATCATCCATTCCTTCTATCCAGAGATGCTGCCTGTCCGGCTGAGTTATTCCAGCATTTTGTGTCTATCTTCAGTGTAAACCAGCTTCTGCAGTTCGCTCCTACACATACTATATTACCTGTGTAGGAAGCAACTGCAGATCCTTGTTTAAATCCAAGATAAACACAAAATGCTGGAGTAACTCAGCGGGATAGGCAGCATCTTTGGAGAGAAGGAATGGGTGACGTTTCGGGTTAAGACCCTTCTTCAGACTGATGTCAGGGGAGTGGGCGGTACAGAGATAACATGTAATCGGACTGGTCAGAGAACTGGGAGGGGGGGAGGGGGGAGGGGGAATGGAGAGATAGTGAAAGCAAGGGCTATTTGAAGTTAGAGAAGTCAATGTACATACTGCTGAGATGTAAGATGCCCAAGCTAAATATGAGGTGCTGTTCCTCCAATTTGCACTGGGCCTCGTTCTGACAATGGAGGAGGCCCAGGACAGTAAGGTCAGTGTGGGAATGGTAGGGAGAGGTAAAGTGCTGAGCAACCGGGAGATCAGGTGGGTTTAGGCGGACCAAGCGGAGGTGTTCAGCGAAACGATCGCCGAGCCTGCGCTTGGTATCGCCGATATAACGGAGTCCACACCTGGAACAGCGGATATGGTAGATGAGGATGGAGGAGGTGCAAGTGAATCTCTGCCTCACCTGAAAAAACTGTCGGGGCCATGGACAGAGTCGAGGGTGGAGGTAAAGCGACAGGTGATGCATGTCCTGCGGTTTCAGGGGGAAATACCTGGGGAGGGGGTGGTTTGGGTGGGAAGGGACAAGTTGACCAGGGAGTTGCGGAGGGAACGGTCTCTGCGGAACGGGATGGAGATGGGAAGATGTGGCTCGTAGTGGTATCCCATTGGAGGTGGATTATGTGCTGTATGCGAAGGCTGATGGGGTGGAAGGCGAGGACAAGGGGGACTGTGTCCCTGTTATGAATGGGGGAGGGGGTGCAAGTGCGGAACTGCGGGATATAATGCCTCAACTATAATGGAATAGGGGAACCCCCGTTCCCTGAAGAATGAGGACATCTCAGATGATCTGGTATGGAACACCTCATCTTAGGCGCAGACGCGGCGTAGACGGAGGAATTGGGAGTAGGGTTACGAGTCTTTACAAAAAGAAGGGTGGGAAGAAGTGTAGTCAAGTGGAGTCAGTAGGTTTGTAGTAGATGTCTGTCAATAGGCTGTCTCCTATGATGAAGACGGTGAGATCAAGAAATGGTAGGGAGATGACGGAGATGGTCCAAGTGAATTTGAGTGCAGGGTGGAAATTAGTAGTAAATTTAATGAAGAATGAGTTCTGCATGGGTGCAGGAGGCAGCACCGATGCAGTCGTTAATGTAGTGGACGTAGAGTTCGGGGATAGGCCCAGTGTACGCCTGGAACAGTGATTGTTCGACATACCCTACAAAGAGGTAGGCATAGCTAGGGTTAATGTGAGTGCCCACAGCTATGCCCTGGATTTGGAGGAAGTGGGAGGAGTCGAATGAGAAGTTGTTGAGGGTAAGGATTAGCTCTGCTAAGCGGAAGAGAGTGTTAATAGACAGAAATTGGCTGGTTCTGCAGATGAGGAAATAACAGAGGGCTTTAAGACCCTCCTGGTGGGGAATGGAGGTGTAGAGTGACTGAACATCCATATTAAAAATGAGGTAGTGTGAGCCTGGAAAATGGAAGTCATCGAAGAAATACTATATTGCCTGGTTGCCCTCAAGTTTTTCTGACTATTGATAATGTTCTAAAGTGGGTGAAATAACATGCCAAATAACATAATAAATAATGTGAAACCTCTGCTTTGTTCATTAACTTTGAGAAAAAAACTTGCCAATGTCAGAAGCAATCATGCACCATATTGGGTCTCGGCAACAAAAGAGCACAAAACCAACAAAATTCCCACCTTTGCCAGAAACAAACATGGGTGCTAAATTTAAAAAAAAATTAATGTCAAGACATGGCGGCGGAGTTTATGTCAGGACAATAATTACTGTCATAGGTTCACATGCTACCTTTCAATTGAAGATCCTGACTGGCAGTTAAGCACAACAAAACCTCAGACTATCCTTGATCAGACTTTATTGGCTTTATCTTGCACTAGTCGCTATTCCCTTTATCATATATCTGTGCACTGTGAATGGCTCGATAGTGATCATGTATTGTCTTTCCGCTGACTGGTTAACGCGCAACAAAAGCTTTTCACTGAACCTCAGTACGTGTGACAATAAATAAACTAAACCAAACCAAAACTTACACAAGTAAACACATGGGTGGAGAGAAATACCATTTCTTCTTTAGGTGGGATAACGTTCAAATTGTTAACCTTAAATGCAATACTTACCATCCAAAGCAGAACAGTGCAAGGTAAAGTCCCAGAAGTGTGGCAACAGCATGCCTGACATAGCTGCTCGTTTGACTTGGGTGAAGATAAAGTCGAAACCATACACTTGCAAGCAGCGCAACCAACTGACACACTACAAAATTGACCTAGAAAGAGAAAATGTAGATTGAATATGCTATGCATATCAAAAATCAGAACATTTAGTGTCAAAAAAACTTTACAAATTAATTATTAATGTATTAATTGTATTCGCTACAATTCCACTGGTTTAAATTTGAATAATAATCTATTGTAATCAAAAATAATTTTGGTTGTCTTCCAAATTGTGGCAGGGACCAAGCCAAGCCGTTATGCAGTTGTATAGGGCTCTGGTGAGACCACATCTGGAGTATCGTGTCCAGTTTTGGTCTCCTAATTTGAGGAAGGACATCCTTGTGATTGAGTAGGGCTCGAAATTAACGGTTGCCCGGGTGCCACTGACCACTCAAAGCGCCGCCGGGCAACCTTAACACCGAGTCATTTTGCCCGGCTTGGCAACCAGATACTGGTTTGTACCGAAGATAGATACAAAAAACTGGAGTAACCGGGTCAGGCAGCATCTCTGGAGAAAAGGAATTTTGTGTCGGCGGTGACGGCTGTATTGCGTGGGAAAGATACTAGGTGCGGGGTGAGGAAGGGTCGCAGCGAATGACGGGTCCCGAACAGCGACAGCGATAGCGGCTCCATCACCTCCTCCTCCCGCACCCCGCCCGCCCTGATAAGGGCCTCTGCTTGCAAACCCGCTAATGGTGCACTTTCAATACAAACCCTCCCGCACGCCGAGGCCGGGAGGAGGGAGGAGGGAGGGAGAGGCCTCGGCATGCGGGAAGGGTTTGTTTTAAAAGTGCGCCGTTAGCGGGTTTGCACGCAGTGCAACAGGCCCTCTCTCTTGTACGCCCCCTCCACCCCTTATCCTGGGATCCCTCCTCTCCATCCCGCACTGATCCCCATTCCCGCCTCTATTCAGTCCTCACTGACATCCCCTGTGCTCCCCTCCCCATCTTCCCCCCCCCCCCCAATCTATTCATCCTGCGCTGATCACCCTATCAACCTCGCATTGATTCTCCTGCCACACACCCCCTCATCCATCCTACACTGGTTCCCCAATTCACCCGTATTTACCCCTTTCCCATCCATCCTGCACTTCTCCTCCATCCATCCTGTACTGAACCCCCATCCATCCTGTACTAATCCACGCATTCACCCCGTACTGACCCACCCTCCATTTACCCTGCACCTTCCACTCATTCATCCTGTAGTGAATTCCCATTCATCCTGCACAGACCCTCCGATCCACACTGTACTGACACCCCCCCCCCCCCACCATTCATCAAGCGCTGATCTCCCCCCCCCCCCCATCCATCCTGTACTGATCCTCCCATTCAAGAAGAATGGGGGGAACAGTCTGAAGAAGGGTCTCGACCCAAAACATTGCCTATTTCCTTCGCTCCATAGATGCTGCCTCACCCGCTGAGTTTCTCCAGCACCTTTGTCTACCCCCATCCATCCCGTACTGAACCCCCCATTCAACACCACTGACATCCCCCATGCTCTCCCCTCACAATTTTACCTACTCCAACCAACACGTACTAATTCACCTGCCTCAATCCATCCATTCTGCACCGACTGCCTTCTAACCCCCCCCACCGGCCATCTATCTGAGGAAATATATAATAAAATTGCTCAAATGATAAGTTCTTAAGGAACTTGAATTAAGTGGCAAGAGAAAAGCTTGGAGTTGGGGCTTTCAGAAATACATGCCTCCACAAAGAAATAAAGAACAAAGAACACACACAGGAGAACAGATGGCTTATCACAACATGGAAATGTTGATCTGATGGGCACCATCCTTCTTCCTTTGTGACACATCTTCCGAGCTCGGGTGTATCATTAAGGCGATTTATGGTTGTCTATGTTGGATTGTAGGCACCAAGGGTAGATACTAGTCTGTGAGATGGTTTGTGCTGTTTAAATGTATTTATGTTGAGATAAGAGATAAGGCATAGGTGATGGTTGTGTGACCTTTGTGTGCCCCGACCACGGGTGAACATCTGGGAAGATCGGAGGGGATGCTGGCTGGACTATGGTGCCTTCCTCACCAACTTTCTGTGTTTGTGCTTTTTTTTTAAATTCTATTTTATTTTGAATATGTTTTATTATTTATTATTTATTTATTTTTATGATACTGACTGTAAAGGGAAATTCATTTTGTTGTCTCTAATTGAGACAATGACAATAAATTTGAATACAATACAATACAATACTTTGCAAAAGGATTTCCTATGGTTACCAGAAACTGAGAAAGTAACTCTGTTTTGATAATCTTTCATTTGTTGTGAGGAATGCTTTTAGTGAAGAAGCTTTACATTCTTTTCCTCCAGAGATAGAAGATGGAGGTTGTAATACAAAATGAAATTAGACCCGAGCTTGGGAAGAAGCAATCAAGTGTGACAATTAATGGCCTTTATGTGTCTGTAGTTGGGAATTGTGTGATTAGAACTTTGTCTTTACCACTTTGTAAGAATGGGGCAAAACTCATCTTTAATCTTTGTAATCCATAAGTAACTGTATTTTAACTATGTGGTTGTAAGGAAATTAATTGTGAAGTGTATTGTGTTTAATTACGATTGTAAGTATTAGACTTTGTTTAAATCGGAAGTTTTAGAAATTACTTTCTTTTCCAAAAGTGAAAATATGTTTTGTATGCATGTGTTGTGTGATTGCTATATTATGTGTATATTCTGAAAAGTATTCTGTGAGAATTAGTTTTATATCTGTGGTTTTACTTTATTGAAATAAAATGATTTTGAGCAGAGGTTGAAGAAACCACAGAGGGGAAGAAGGTTGTAAAGGGGCTGGAAAAGGGAAAATCATGTGACTATACGTGTTGTCAATCAATGGAAAGGATTTAGTTGATTGGTTAATGCAAATAAGTTAAATGTATGGTAAACCATAATGATTGGTTAATAGTTTGCTACTCCTTTTGTACTATCCTTGTCTTTTACCTATATAATGTGGTACATTTATGCCAAAGTCAGTAGTTCTTTCGACCTGCTCCAGAGTTTCTAACTCTGTGTTGGAAGGTTTAAAGAATTATCCAGCGCTGTCAGAATAAAGAATTGATTTTAGCAGCAATGGTTTGAATCAAGTTTTCTTGAATTAGACTGGCAAAAATAACTCATTTTAACATATCCACCCCGCACTGAATCACACACACCCCCTTCCCTGACCCTATTGTCCTGGAAATGTCTTCAGAGCTAATATTGACTATGTTTGATAACGGAATGCAATCAAATGTGTTTTCATTCCCAATGTTATTATTTGTTTTAATCTATAAAGATGGATTAATTAAATTGTGAACACGTGAAACATTAAAACTACAGTGTTCGATTGTCACTGCTACCGTTGACACGTTATTACAGAATTCATTTTAACGGCAAATCAATGCTCTTACTATGGAGCATCAGTACTGTAGTTATTTAATGAGCAACATTCACAACTATACGTACGCATATATGTTACCATGGTCCAGGATTTATTGACACAGGTTGATCATGCTCTGAATAATCCAACCACATTTTTGTTTGGCAGTGGAAAGAACTAATAGAAATTGCATTAACTGCAATGTGTAAAAAGAGTTGAGATACTGTCTTATAATTTTGCTGCATGTCATTGTGGGATATATCATGTCTTGATTGGTGAATGTTTAGTTTGTGACTTTATTTGAAGCAGAAATAATATGTGAATGCTTCATTGAGTATAATTCCGACTGGTAACTACGCGCTTTATCCGAGCACATTATCGCACACGTCATGCAAGCCGTCTTAAATGACCACCTAAACTGTCATTTGGCAACGTAAAAAGCTGCCAAGGTTGCCCGGCTGGCAACAGGGAAAAAAAGTTAAGTGAGAGCCCTGAATAGGGCAGATGACAAATATAAATAGTATCAAACCTTGATTCAAAAAGCATCGCTCAGTCAACTATTTTGAGAAAACGTACTGCTCGATGCTCAGACAAGAACAATCACAGAGTTGGATACTAGAGATCGAGGAAGAGACGGAGACTAAGACTTTGCCTCCATCACAGTGAGGATGTGCTTGGTGAACTCACTGTGGTGGATGTTTAATTTGTGTTTATTGTACGTTTTGTTTTTATTGGTTCTGTGTATGACTGCAGGCAACATAATTTCGTTCAGACCGAAAGGTCTGAATGACAATAAAGGAATCTAATTCTAACCAAGAATCTGTACTTGCAACACAGAAAGTTTCTTATGCAAACCAAAGAGGTTTAGAACCTATTATCATCTACCCACCCACCCCCCCTCACAAATATTGGTAATTTATTCCCTGAAGAAGGGTCTCGACCTGAAACGTCACCCATTCTCTCTCTCCACAGATGCTGCCTGTCCCGCTGAGTTACTCCAGCATTTTGTGTCTATCTTCTGTTTATTGCACATTCCTTTTATTTGGATGTTCCACAAGTTTTCCACTCCTGCCACTGTAGAATAAATGCGCTGAATTGAGGGCACAGCATTCTCAGTGTATTACTCTGCCAATATTATCAACCGTGACCCAAGTCAAAGGTAGAATGAGTGGCAATTACTTCTTTTCTTTCGCATCTGAAAGCTTCATATTTCGTCAGCTCCAATTTGGATGATGTTAAGGATAAAGTATCGGTTTCCACAATGAGACTGACAAATCACTATCTTGTTGCATCATTGAACAGTCACAGCCATTGTTTGGTGGCCTGACGCTTCCTGCAGCTGATCATGGAACCTACTAGATCTTCTGCTTTCAAATCAAAAACTTCATGCTATTGTTTTTACCCCCCATCACTTAGTTAGTAACTAAAGTTACAAAGTTACTTTGCCCTGGTATTCTATTTCACATCAACAAATTACCTATCCAGCCATTTTCCCTCTTTATTGTGCTCAGACCTAAGCTTTGGTTCCAAGGGGGAAACACACATTTTGCACTTCTGGAACATTCAAAGTTTAGTTGAGAGATATAGCACGGAAACAGGCCCACCGTCTGCACGGACCAGCAATTTCCACACACTAACACTATGCCACACACACACACACACACACACACACACACACACACACACACACACACACACTAAGAGTAATTTACAATTGTGCCAAGCCATTTAGCCTACAAACCAGTACATCTTTGGAGTGGAGGAGAAAACTGGAGATCCCGGAGAAAACCCACACAGGGAGAACGTATAAACTTCATACAGACAATCATCAGTGGTCAGGATTGAACCCGGGACTCTACCGCTACGCAACCGTGCTGGTCAACCAAGCTCCAACTCAGTCAGGTCACTGCCACCAACACAAATAAAATAGATTATAGCCCACCACTTCGCTCTTCACGTGCCTGGAAAACTTCAGTGTGTCCGAGTCTACCCTTCCAATTCTTGGTTTCCACGCCAGTCTATTGACGTGGCTTCACATTGGCCCAGGCTCCTGTGATGTCAGCTATCTAATATTCCTCCCACCACTGGACTCTCCTCATTTCCCCTTTATCCTTCATTTGTCACTGTCTCCTCCTTATGTAAAAGAATATGTGTGTTATGATTGTGTTTATAGTTTGTTTGGTTGTTTGGTTGTTTGTCTTTTGCACAAAAGTCCGCGAGCATTGCCACTTTCATTTCACTGCACATCTCGTATGTGTATGTGACAAATAAACTTGACTTGACTTGACTTGACTCCTCTACCTCCTCCCTCGACTCCATCCAGGGCCACCAACAGTCCTTTCAGGTTAGACCCCCCCCCCCCTCCCCTTGTTACATACAAGAAAATAGAATTCAAAATTTACTCTAGACTCAACAATGCATAATTTAAGATAATCACCCATTCTATTATTTAATCTCGAATTCACGGTCTTTTATTTGCCTCCTCTTGTATTTTCAGGTTTTATTTGTCTCTTTCACTGCCTCAAGATTTGGCAGAGCAGAATAACCAGTCAAGCCAGTTTGTTAATTGAAGGCTTAACATCTTTAAGTTGCAGCAGTGATTATAACTTCGAGTGACCTTTGATTTACCTTCGATTTTTCCAGCATCTGCAGTTCTTTCTTAAACATAACTTTGAATGAAGTCAATGCTGCTAGTCACTCAAATAGAAAAGAGTTTAAGAAGGAACTGCAGATGCTGGAAAATCGAAGGTACACAAAAATGCTGGAGAAACTCAGCAGGTGCAGCAGCATCTATGGAACGAAGGAAATAGGCAACGTTTCGGGCCAAAACCCTTCTTCAGACTACAAATAGAAAAGTAGTTTGTTTGGTTCTTCAACTTTAACCAAATGCTCGTTCCTAGTTTAGGTTCCACAATTCACAATGGAAGTAAACTTATCTGTCTGTTTCTATTCCTTTTGTGCATTCCAATGTTTACCATAATTTTTCCATTGCAAAAATAATTTAGCGTCTCTCCCAAACCTTAAAATTGACCAGAAATATCTCCACCTATTCACCTGCAATACATCCTACTCAAAACAAAATATGACGTGGTCAATAGGGATTGCAGATGTTGGAAATTTGAACAAAGAAAACCTGCTGGAGTAACTCAGCAGATTTGGCATCATCCATGGAAAAGTGGATAGATAACGTTTCAGGTCAGAATCCATTATTACTTGAACAGTGAATGTTTAAGGGACCTGCCTACTTTAGTCCATTTATTGTTGAACTCTGCTTATGTTTAATTGAATTGGAAGGCAAGCTGTAATTTGCATTTGAGTGAAAGAACAACTTTAATTTTTTTTGCAAAGTTCCAAGTTGTAATTTAATTGTATTTTTAAAGATTTCTTATTTGGAAAGATGTCCCGTGGGGAAATAGCCTTTGATGTGAACAGTAATCTTGAACATTGAAAAGAATAATTCATTATGAAAATTACTACTTTATTTTCCTCCCAAGAATTGGAAGGGTAGACTCGGACACACTGAAGTTTTCCAGGCACGTGAAGAGCGAAGTGGTGGGCTATAATCTATTTTATTTGTGTTGGTGCAGGTCGATTTGAACGTGTTTTGAACGCCTGGTGAAACCCCACATTACTGCCAGCCTCCCCTCATCGTTAGACCCCCTCCAGTTTGCCTATCGCCCCAACCGTTCTACAGAGGATGCCATCTCTACCACGCTGCACACAGTACTCACGCATCTGGAAAACAAAAACACATACGCCAGAATCCTGTACATTGACTTCAGCTCAGCGTTTAACACCATCATCCCACAGAGACTTGTGGAGAAACTAACCCTGCTGGGCCTCAACACCACCCTGTGTCACTGGATCTTGGACTTTCTGACAGAGAGACCGCAGTCAGTCCGTGTTGGCAAGAACACTTCAGGCTCGATCACGCTGAGCACCGGCTCCCCTCAAGGCTGTGTGCTCAGCCCGCTGTTGTTCACATTGCTCACACATGACTGTGCTGCCAGATTCAGGGACAATAAGATCATAAAATTTGCGGATGACACAACAGTGGTGGGACTCATCAGTGGAGATGACGAATCAATGTATAGGGAGGAAGTAAAACAACTAGTGGACTGGTGCGGCAAAAATAATCTAGAATTAAATGTCGACAAAACGAAGGAGATGGTTGTCGACTTCAGGAGGGCGCAGCCAAAGCATACACCCCTCAACATCAGTGGCACTGCAGTGGAGAGAGTGGAGAGCACAAAGTTCCTCGGTGTGCAAATTACAGACAGCCTCACCTGGTCCAGGAACACCACTGGGACCGTCAAACGGGCCCATCAGCGGCTCCACTTCCTGAGGAAACTAAAACAGGCCTCACTCCCCACCAACATCCTCAGGACTTTCGACAGGGGTACGGTGGAGGTTGTACTCACGTCCTGCATAAATACGTGGTACTCCACCTGCAACTGCTCGGACAGGAAGGCTCTGCAGAGGGTAGTGAGGGGAGCAGAGAGGATCATTGGCGTCTCCCTACCCTCGGTACAAGAACTGTTCCAGAGCCGCTGTCTGAAAAAAGCTCAGAGAATTGCTAAGGACAAACTGCACCCCCTCCATATACACCTGGATCTCCTGCCATCAGGCAAGAGATATCGACGCATCAAAGCCCGGACTACAAGACTGCTAAACAGATTCATGCCACAGGCTGTGAGGCTGCTAAACAGTCACTCTGTACTCACAGTCACTTGATTCTGCGGCTGGCACGGACACTTTAATAACTGGCACTGGCCACTCAAATCAGCTGCCCGGACATTTTTATGATTGGTTTATTGTATTTTAACGTTGTGTTTTACCTGCTTTTAACTATTTATACTGTTCCGTCAGGGACTGGATTGTTTTTAGTGTTATTATGTGTGTAATGTTTTAAATTTCATGTGCGATGCTCCGCTATTCCCTGGGAAACGTCTTTTCATTTTGCACTGCACAACTGTTGCTTGCAAGATGACAATAAAGGTTGATTGATTGATTGATTGATTGATTGATGGCTAAGAAATCACAGTCCAGGTTTATCCTGCACATTGGGATTTTAACTTGCCCACTCTTCTGGACCTTAAACATTCATATTTGTTGTTTCTGCCCTCGACTGTCTTTACTATGGAAATTCTAGACCATATTTTTTTAATCTCAGTTTACCTCAATATTCTTATAGACCACTTTCACAAACCTCTGCTTCCAGATTCTGCCTTTTGTATTAATTTGACTCAAGTCTCATACATATAACATCTATGTGTTGTTTTGTCTGTGATAGTTTATAATTCAGCTATGAATTGAAAGGTCAACAAGTAGATTACGGCATTGAAAATAGACACAAAATGCTGAAGTACCTCAATGGGTCAGTCAGCATCTCTTGAGAAAAGTCAAGTCAAGTCAACTTTGTCACATACAGAATATCAGTATTTACATGTTAGAAAATATTTGTTTACAAAAGACACAATCAGTACAGTAAATTAGTCCCTGGTGAGATAAGAGTTTACAGTCCTGATGGCCTGTGGGAAGAAACTCAGTCTCATCCTCTGTTTTCACAGCATGACAGCGGAGGCGTTTGCCTGACCGTAGCAGCTGGAGCAGTGCGTTGCAGGGGTGGTAGGGGTCCCCCATAATGTTGCTGACTCTGGACCTGCACCTCTTGGTGTATAGGTCCTGCTGGGGGGCGAGTGTAGTTCCCATAGTGCGTTCGGTTCTCTGCAGAGCCTTCCTGTCCTGGGCAGAGCTATTCCCAAACATCGAAAATAATCATTTATTATGAAAATTATGAATAGGAATAGGTGACGTTTCACTTCGCCTGGAAAATGAGCCTGGAGAACAGGATAGGTGGAGATGAAAAGGACACATTGCATTTGTCTTCTCTTTCAGATTACCAGCACCGACCGGATGAGCGATACAATATAGTTTGTGACCAATGCAAAAGATGTTTTGCTTAGGGTGCAGATTTTGGTTGGATGGGAAAATAATTGTTCAGCAGTGTGTTGGTGATTGCATCGTACCATTACGCATACAAAGCCACCAGGAAAACAATATGGAAAGTGCTGGGAATAATCAAGAGCACAACTAGAAGGCGGCACAGCGGTAAAGTTGCTGCCTTACAGGACCAGAGACACGGGTTCGATCCTGACTATGGGTGTTGTCTGGACAGAGTTTGTACGTTTTCTCTGTGACCGCAGGGGTTTTCTCTGGGCCCTCTGGTTTCCTCCCACATTCCAAAGACGTGCAGGTTTGTAGGGTAATCGGCCCCTGTAAATTGTCCCTGGTGTGTAGGATAGAACTATTGTACGGGTGATCGTTGTTTGATGTGGATTCGGTGGGCCGAATAACCTGTTTTCATGCTGCATCTCCAAACTAAACCAGTGCACTGCTGTATATTTCAATTCATTTCCATTTTACTTCCAATTGACAAGCAATTGCAGCATTTTAATTTTAACCACAAGTGTTGTTCTAGATATTCTAAATAATTAGAATATATATGTAAAATCTAGATAAAACTCCATAAATTCTCAAAATTGAATTGACTCAGTTTTGTCCCTCATTTGAATGGATACTTGTGAGGGGATGTGGAGGGGGACATATTGGCTGATTTCATGATAAGTTCACTGGGTCCATAGAGTGTGGTGTAGCGTTGGTAAGTAATTGCCAGAATTGGTTCTCAAGTAAAACAATCGGCTATTATTTCAGACTTCCAACATATGTATTATTTTACTTTTGGATAAGGTTGGCCTTGGTGCTGGGAGTGCCTTGATGATTTCATTCAGAAATATTAAGGGAGGAAAAGGCTTGTTCAAGGGTGAATTGGGTCTAAGTCAGTAGGAGGAGCTTAGAGAGGTTGGGAGTACTGAAGGATTGGGCTAGAAATGTAAGGGGGAAAAATAATCAGCGGAAATGCTCAGGGTGAAAAAATTAAAGAGAAGAAATATAATTGTGAAAGGCAAGTTATGGTCACTAGTCCAGAGCACCAGGCAATACAACAAGAAAAGTAATGATATGCCCCCAGGTATGAAGAAACCTGCATGTAGGATGCTTTTATTCAGGATGCCAAAAGAAAAGTGTGGTGAAGGTAGAAGGAAGTAAAGATCTGGTTCAATTGCGAGATAAAACTAATCTTAGATAGGATGGAATTTGCATGTCAACAGTCTGGAATCATGAACCATGTTAGAACCATGTTAGAAAGCAAACTGCTGGAGCAACTCGGCGGATCGGGCAGCACCCGTGGAGTGAAATCGATGGACGATGTTTTTTGGTGTTTGGGTCCGATCCGCATTCTGAAGGAGTAGAGTGGAGATAGCTGGAAGAAAGAAGCAATGGGGAAGGGTCACTTCAACCACTCTATGCTCCTCCTGCTGAATCAGACTCAAGTCCCTCATGAAATCTGTTCCTCCCTTAACATTTTCTGAACAGGATCAAGGCACTCCCAACACCAATGCTCAACCTATCCAAGAATAAAATACTGAACTTGCTGACAATCTGAAATAAAGGCCCATTCTATGGCTGCGAACCAATTGTCAATTACTTACCAACGCCACACCACACTCTACAGTCCAAGTCTGAAGTAAGTTTCCAGCATGAAACGACACCTATCCATGTTCTCCTGAGATGCAGCCACACTCGCTAAGCTGCTCCGTCACTCTGCATCTTCCCAGGAATCGGTCAGGAAATTACCCCTTTTGTCTGTCCCCACATCACCCTCCAGGTATCCACTCAAATATGGGACAAAATTACATCAATTTAATTTTGAGAATTTATGGATTTTTAACCACGGGGAAAGACACCAGATTTAAATGTTTATTACAATTATTTTGATTAACTTAAATAACACTTATGGGCCTGTCCCACTTTGGCGACTTTTTAGGCGACTGCATGATCGCCACATGTTCGTGGGTGGTTGCCGGGTAGTCGCCTTCATGGTCGTGAGGGGTACCCGTATTTTGGGAACTAGTCGCGGCCTCATTCTGGTCGCCGCAAATTTTTCAACATATTTTAAAATTAGCAGCGACCAGAATGAAGCCGTCATGGAGAGTAGCGAGAATTCTCCTGCCGTAGGTGCAGAGGTAGTGGGTCGCCAGGAGGTCGAAGGTTGTCGTAGGTTCTCGTATGTTGTAGCGGGTGCTGACCGGTGAATTTCATTAGCTCATTGGGGGAAAAAACGTAAGCAGTAGTTTTCAGAACCAAGGATAACCGACCGGTAATGTTAATGTCCGCCAAGCTTCACAGCCGTGTATCTCTGGCTTCTTAAAAGTTGATTCCACTCCTCCTCCTCCCCCCCTCTTTTTTAAAGGTCTTAAGTGATCCTTCCCATACAGTGTGTGTGTGTGTGTGTGTGTGTGTGTGTGTGTGTGTGTGTGTGTGTGTGTGTGTGTGTGTGTGTGTGTGTGTGTGTGTGTGTGTGTGTGTGTGTGTGTGTGTGTGTGTGTGTGTGCAGAATTTTCTGTTTGATTTCAGTGGTAGCTTCGTATGGACAACAGTACCATGCAACCGATGATAGTGCTAAAGCACTGAACAATTTGTTTGCCAACTGAAATAGATAACTTTCGTTGGGGAAAAAAAATACAATCTTCATATAATTTCCCCTTCTCAAGATACAGTAGATAGTTATTAAAATCTTGCTAAAGATAGCAAAACCTCCATAGCTCATAGACTATTTCTATCACACAGTTGGTGCTGGAAATCATTGAAAGACACACAGGGGAACACGCCCTTAAGCCCACTCTGTCCATGCCGACAATCGGTCACCCGTTCACATTAGTTCGACCTTACACTTTTTCATCCACTCCCACAGTTCAGTTTACACGGGTACCGAGGTACAGTGAAAAGCTTGTGTGCATGCTATCCAGTCAGCAGAAAGACAATGCATGATTACAATCGAGCCATTTACAGTGTATAGATACATGATATGGGAATAACATTTACTGAAGATCATAGTTAGATTAAGAAACGTTGCTGTAGGAATAGAGATTTAAGGGTGTGGAGCGATTGGAATATGTGATTGTAGATTTGCTTCTGTGGCTAGCATGCAAATAGTCGCCTGGGTTGGGCACCATCTTGGAACCTACACTGCCTGACCACTGAATTACTCCAGCTCTGTGTCTTTTTTTGCATGTATGAGACTTGGTTCAAGTCAAAGCAGCAGGGATCATTTTCTGTGTGCGGAAGTGTGTGTAATGTATCAAAAAGAATATCGGGATAAACCAAGACAAAAAACACGGTTTAGAATTTCAGTAGAGTCAACGGCAAGGTAATATCATGAACATTCAAGATCCTAAAGAGTGCGCAAGCTAAAATCCTGCTATGGGCATACATTAACAAAAGGAGGGAAGATTTAGAGTAACCAGTTTAACTCTTCTTTGCAATGTTTAAGATTACTATGTACATTAAGTGTCATTTCCCCATGTGACTCCTTTACAACCAAGAAGCATTTAAAAATATAACATAACTTAAAACATTGCGAAAACTAAAGTTGAGTGTTTACTCAAATGCAAATTACAGCTCACTTCCCAATCCAATTAAACTTAAGCAGAGTTCAACAGTAAAGTGCACTGAAGTAGAGAGATCTCTTAGAAACATAGAAACATAGAAATTAGGTGCAGGAGTAGGCCATTCGGCCCTTCGAGCCTGCACCGCCATTCAATATGATCATGGCTGATCATCCAACTCAGTATCCCGTACCTGCCTTCTCTCCATACCCTCTGATCCCCTTAGCCACAAGGGCCACATCTAACTCCCTCTTAAATATAGCCAATGAACTGGCCTCGACTACCCTCTGTGGCAGAGAGTTCCAGAGATTCACCACTCTCTGTGTGAAAAAAGTTCTTCTCATCTCGGTTTTAAAGGATTTCCCCCTTATCCTTAAGCTGTGACCCCTTGTCCTGGACTTCCCCAACATCGGGAGCAATCTTCCTGCATCTAGCCTTTCCAACCCCTTCAGAATTTTATAAGTTTCTATAAGATCCCCTCTCAATCTCCTAAATTCTAGAGAGTATAAACCAAGTCTATCCAGTCTTTCTTCATAAGACAGTCCTGACATCCCAGAAATCAGTCCGGTGAACCTTCTCTGCACTCCCTCTATGGCAATAATGTCCTTCCTCAGATTTGGAGACCAAAACTGTACGCAATACTCCAGGTGTGGTCTCACCAAGACCCTGTACAACTGCAGTAGAACCTCCCTGCTCCTATACTCAAATCCTTTTGCTATGAAAGCTAACATACCATTTGCTTTCTTCACTGCCTGCTGCACCTGCATGCCTACTTTCAATGACTGGTGTACCATGACACCCAGGTCTCGCTGCATCTCTCCTTTTCCTAATCGGCCACCATTCAGATAATAGTTTACTTTCCTGTTTTTGCCACCAAAGTGGATAACCTCACATTTATCCACATTATACTGCATCTGCCATGCATTTGCCCACTCACCCAGCCTATCCAAGTCACCTTGCAGCCTCCTAGCATCCTCCTCACAGCTAACACTGCCCCCCAGCTTCGTGCCATCCACAAACTTGGAGATGTTGCATTCAATTCCCTCATCCAGATCATGAATATATATTGTAAATAGCTGGGGTCCCAGCACTGAGCCTTACGGTACCCCACTAGTCACTGCCTGCCATTCTGAAAAGGACCCGTTTACTCCTACCCTTTGCTTCCTGTTTGCCACCCAGTTCTCTATCCACATCAATACTGAACCCCCAATACTATGTGCTTTAAGTTTGCATACTAATCTCTTATGCGGGACCTTGTCGAAAGCCTTCTGAAAGTCCAGATATAACACATCCACTGGTTCTCCCTTATCCACTCTACTAGTTACATCCTCGAAAAATTCTATAAGATTCGTCAGACATGATTTACCTTTCATAAATCCATGCTGACTTTGTCCAATGATTTCACCACTTTCAAAATGTGCTGCTATCCCATCTTTAATAACTGACTCCAGCATTTTCCCCACTACCGATGTTAGACTAACTGGTCTGTAATTCCCCGTTTTCTCTCTCCCTCCCTTTTTAAAAAGCGGGGTTACATTACCTACCCTCCAATCCTCAGGAACTACTCCAGAATCTAAAGAGTTTTGAAAAATTATCACTAATGTATCCACTATTTCTGGGGCTACTTCCCTATTTACTCTGGGATGCAACTTATCTGGCCCTGGGGATTTATCGGCCTTTAATCCATTCAATTTACCTAACACCACTGCCCGGCTAACCTGGATTTCACTCAGTTCCTCATCTCATTTGACCCCCGGTCCCTTGCTATTTCCGGCAGATTATTTATGTCTTTCGTAATGAAGACAGACCCAAAGTAATTATTCAATTGGTCTGCCATGTCCTTGTTCCCCATGATCAATTCACCTGTTTCTGACTGCAAGGGACCTACATTTGTTTTAACTAATCTTTTCCTCTTCACATATCTATAAAAACTTTTGCAGTCAGTTTTTATGTTCCCTCCCAGTTTTCTTTCATAATCTATTTTCCCTTTCCTAATTAAGCCCTTTGTCATCCTCTGTTGGACTCTGAATTTCTCCCAGTCCCCTGGTAGGCTGCTTTTTCTGGCTAATTTGTATGCTTCATCTTTTGTTTTGATACTATCCCTGATTTCCCTTGTTATCCACGGATGCACAACCTTCCCTGTTTATTCTTTTGCCAAACTGGGATGAACAATTTTTGTAGTTCATCCATGCAGTCTTTAAATGCCTTCCATTGCATATCCACCGTCAACCCTTTAAGAATCAATTGCCAGTCTATCTTGGCCAATTCACGTCTCATACCCTCAAAGTCACCTTTCTTTAAGTTCAGGACCCTTGTTTCTGAATTAACAATGTCACTCTCCATCCTAATGAAGAACTCAACCATATTATGGTCACTCTTGCCCAAGGGGCCACGCACAACAAGACTGCTAACTAACCCTTCCTCATTACTCAATACCCAGTCTAGAATAGCCTGCTCTCTCGTTGGTTCCTCTACATGTTGGTTTAGAAAACTATCCCGCATACATTCCCGCAAATATCCCGCATACATTTACAGAGGGTAACAAAAGGTACAAATGATAGACAAAGGGTAACACAGGCTAAATGCAAGACAAAGGCCTACTCTTATTATTAAACCTACAGTATGCATACAAAAATCTGGGGGCAACAATAGAGCTGTTTAATCATAACACTGTCCTAAGACCTATTAAGAGCAGTACTTTTAACATTGGCTGACATTTTGCCCCACTGATCCAACCCCGTCAAGTAATTGAAAATGACATATCTCCTCATTGTTTTTATGAACCGTCATTAACTGACTTCTGAAACAAAACAGCATACACTGTGCCAAGCTACAACATTTCTAAAAAAAACCCCCATAGTTACCAAACGTCAGTTATGTAGCTAAAGTCTGAAAGCATGAAGCCAGGAGTTAGACCACTTTTGGATGCTCTCTTTTCTCTCCATTGCCTGCAGACAACTCTCATATTTCTAAAGATAGAAACAAAAAGCTGGAAGATAGACAAAAATGCTGGAGAAACTCAGTGGGTGAGGCAGCATCTATGGAGCGAAGGAATCGGTGACGTTTCGGTCTCGACCCCAAACGTCACCTTTGCTCCACCTTCAATTTTTCCAGCATCTGCAGTTCTTTCTTAAACAAAAAGCTGGAGTAACTCCTCTGGAGAGAAGGAATGCGTGATGATTCAGGTTGAGGCCTTTCTGGTTAGGGATAAGGGAAAAGAGAGATATAGACAGTGATGTGGAGAGATAAAGAACAATGAATGAAAGATATGCAAAAATGCAACAATGATAATAGGCAATAGATGCAGGAGTAGGTCATTCGACCCTTCGAGCCAGCACCGCCATTCAATGTGATCATGGCTGATCATCCCCAATCAGTACCCCGTTCCTGCCTTCTCCCCATATCTCCCCTGACTCCGCTATTTTTAAGAGCCCTATCTAGCTCTCTCTTGAAAGCATCCAGAGAACCTGCCTCCACCGCCCTCTGAGGAAGAGAATTCCACACCCACACTCACTGAGAAAAAGTGTTTCCTCGTCTCCGTTCTAAATGGCCTAACCCTTATTCTTAAACTGTGGCCCCTGGTTCTGGACTCCCCCAACATCGGGAACATGTTTCCTGCCTCTAGCATGTCCAAGCCCTTAGCAATCTTATATGTTTCAATGAGATCTCCTCTCAGCCTTCTAAACTCCAGAGTGTACAAGCCCAGCTGCTCCATTCTCTCAGCATATGACAGTCCCACCATCCCGGGAATTAACCTTGTAAACCTACGCTGCACTCCCTCAATAACAAGAATGTCCTTCCTCAAATTAGGGGACCAAAGCTGCACACCATACTCCAGGTGTGGTCTCATTAGGGCTCTGCACAACTGCAGAAGGACCTCTTTGCTCCTATATTCGATTCCTCTTGTTATAAAGGCCAACATGCCATTCACTTTCTTCACTGCCTGCTGTACCTGCATGCTTACTTTCATAGACTGATGTACAAGGACCCCCAGATCCCGTTGTACTTCACCTTTTCCCAACTTGACGCCATTTAGATAGTAATCTGCCTTCCTGTTTTTGCTACCAAAGTGGATAACCTCACATTTATCCGCATTAAACTTCATCAGCCATGCATCTGCCGACTCCCCCAACCTGTCCAAGTCACCCTGCATTCTCATAGCCGTCTCCTCACAGTTCACACTTCCAGCCAGCTTTGTGTCATTTGCAAATTTGCTAATATTACTTGAATCTCTTCATCCAAATTATTGATGTATACTGTAAATAGCTGCGGTCCCAGCACCGAGCCTTGCGGTACCCCACTAGTCACTGCCTGCCATTCTGAAAGGGTCCCGTTAATCCCTACTCTTTGTTTCCTGTCTGCCAACCACTTCTCTATCCATGTCAGCACTCTACCCCCAATACCATGTGCCCTAATTTTGCCCACTAATTTCCTATGTGGGACCTTATCAAATGCTTTCTGAAAGTCCAGGTACACTACATCCACTGGCTCTCCCTTGTCCATTTTCCTAGTTACATCTTCAAAAAATTCCAGAAGTTTAGTCAAGCATGATTTCCCCTTCGTAAATCCATGTTGACTCGGACCAATCCTGTCACTGCTATTCAAATGTTCGGCTATCTCATCTTTTATAATTGACTCCAGTATCTTCCCCACCACCGATGTCAGGCTAACTGGTCTATAATTTCCTGTTTTCTCTCTCCCGCCTTTCTTAAAAAGTGGGATAACATGAGCTACCCTCCAATCCACAGGAACTGATCCTGAGTCGAAAGAACATTGGAAAATTATCACCAATGCATCCACGATTTCTAGAGCCACTTCCTTAAGTATCCTGGGATGCAGACCATCAGGCCCTGGGGATTTATCAGCCTTCAGTCCCATCAGTCTATCCAACACCATTTCCTGCCTAATGTGGATTTCCTTCAGTTCCTCTGTCACCCGATCCTCTGAATGTTCTAATGAAGAATGTTCAGATCCTCTGAATTTTCTAAAGAAAACATGCCATTGTTCGCTGTTTGTAGGGTGAAAATTAGAAGCTCGTACGACTTGGGTGGGGGAGGGATAGAGAGAGAGAGAGGGAATGCCGGGGGCTACCTGAAGTGAGAGAAATCAATATTCATACCACTGGGCTGTAAACTGCCCAAGCAAAATCCCACTCGATGTGGAATGTGTGGGTGCTGGGAGTAATTCATTGTTCAGCATAATGGCACAGAAATAGATAACTGAGGCACTTGAGTTGAAAGGCATATATCTTGTTACACAAAATGCTGGAGTAGTGGGTCTGTCCCACTTAGGCAACTCTTTAGGCGTCTGCTAGGGACTAGTTTTAATGGAATTCACCTACGACACCTGGCGACAACCTACGACAGCAAAAATTGTCACCACTGTCGCCAAAAATTTGTCAACATGTTGAAAATTTTGCGACAGTCGCCAGTAGTCGCCCAAAAAAATCACCAAAGTGGGACAGGCCCATAACTCAGACTGATCAGTCTGAAGAAGGGTCTCGACCTGAAACATCACCCATTCCTTCCCTCCAGAGATGCTGCCTGTCCCGCTGAGTTACTCCAGCATTTTGTGCCTATCTTCGATTTAAACCAGCATCTGCAGTTCTTTCCTACATATCTTGTGTTCTTAAACATGCATTATTTCAATTTGCTACACTATATTAACAAGAGTCTGCCATTTGATAATAGTCAGTGAAGAATCTATTCAGTTACATTTTACACTGAAGCTGCTTTGTTGATGGTGAAGCATCCACTTTACATCTATCTAAATGTAATTTATCAACTTGAGCAGGTTTATTCTTTCACATTGTTTGGGTGGGAAGTCAACTGAGCATTTTATAAAGGCTGCAATTCTTCATTCTGTTCAATGTTGATTTAAATTTTTGCATGGTTTACTTCTACAGGTGCACAGTAGAGAGCATATTGACTGATTGCACCCTGGCCTGGCAACTTGAACGTCCAGGAGCAGAAAAGACTGCAAAAAGTTGTGAACACTGCCCAGTCCATCACCGACTCTGACCTCCCCACCATCGAAGGGATTTATCGCAGTCGCTGCCTCAAAACCCACACCATCCTGACGACACACTCATTTCACCACTGCCATCAGGAAGAAGGTACAGGAGCCTGAAAACTGTAACGTCCAGGTTCAAGAACAGCTTTTTCCTTCAGCCATCAGGCTATTAAACACTATAACCACAAATAACCATCAGGCTATTAAACACCACAACCTCAAATAAGCTCTGAACTACAATTGACCATATTATTGCACTACTATTCTTTGTTTTTGTGTGTGTGTGTGTGTGTGTGTGTGTGTGTGTGTGCGTGTGTGCGTGTGTGCGTGTGTGTGTCTGTGTGTGAACTTTTTTTTCTCTCTGGTTTATCATGTTGTTTACAGTGTACTATGTTTACATATTCTGTTGTACTGCAGCAAGCAAGAATTTCATTTTTCTATCTGGGACATATGACAAAACATTCTTGACTTGATTCCAAAGAGGTCAATATGAAATTTTAATCATTGTAGTTTGCCTCCGATTATAAAAAAAATGCTTTCCTTGCATATATGGATGATAATAGTTAATTATTAATTATCATGCATTTCACAAATGGATTCAAGTGCCATTAAAAGTCTTCGTGCGACAAACTGTTTTTGATTCTCTTAAAATCTACTTTCTTTATTTCCATGCAATCATCCTATTTATTACTGTCGGCTTGCGCTTATTATTAGAGCTTGGGTTGAGCGACTGAATGTTTAACAGCAAAAGTCATTCACCCAGAGTAGTAAAATTTAATGCGATTTGTATTTTGCATTCACACACCAGGTGGTCATAGGAAAAACCTAGAACTTTGTCCTGATGATATGATTATGCAGCAATACTCTTTTCTCGCACGGTGTGGGGGTTGGGCGTACGGAACTGAGGTTAAATGTAAATTCCACATCAATTTCCAGCTAACACACTCTGCATTTGTTACTTCTCTTTAAAAACATGTAGCAGATGAGATGACTGATGGGATGAGTCTGGTCAGGCCTGCCAGCACGCCATCTCCATTGTCCTGCGAAGTTTGCTTCTGTCCTACCTGCTTGCTGACTGTATGAGCATCCCTATTCGTAGGGTGATAGGAAGGAACTGCAGATGCCGGTTTATATCAAAAATAGACACAAAATGCTGGAGTAACTCAGTGGGTCAGGCAGCGTCTCTGGAGAAAAAGGATGGGTGACGTTTTGGCTTGGGACTCTTCTTCAAACTGAAAGTATTGGGTGTGGGGGAAGGGGGTAGCTAGAGGCGAGAAACGACCAGGGCAAACAGGGCCAGCGACAGATGACCTCGGACAGGGTGGTGGTTCCCTGGTCGGCCAGTTGTCTCAGGAAGGTGAGATCTTGAGGGAGAAACAATGTGGTGAACTGTGGAACTGGTTAAATGGCTGGAGGGGAAGGGAGTATTGGTAGAAGTCACCTAAAATTAGAGAATTCAATGTTCTTACCACTGGGCTGCTAACCCCCTTCCAATTCCCACACTGACTGTTGTGGCCTGGGCCGCCTCCATTGCAAGAGTGAGGCCACACGCACATTGGAGGAACAGCACTTCCTATTCCACTTGTGTAGGTTAAACCCAAGCCGTGTGAACATTGAATTCTATCATTTTAAGTAACTTCTACTTGCACTCCCTTATCCCCTTCCTTCCTTCCCTCCCTCCTTGCTCCCTCCCTCCACCCTAGTCGTTTAATCAGTTCCACAGTTCACCACATAATCAAGTTTACTCCGCCATTCAATCATGGCTGATCTATCTCTCCCTCCTAACCCCATTCTCCTGCCTTCTCCCCATAACCTCTGATACCCACACTAATCAAGAAGCTATCTATCTCTGCCTTAAAAGTATCCACTGACTTGACCTCCACAGCCTTCTGTGGCACAGAATTCCACAGATTCACCACCCTCTGACTATAGAAATTTCCCCTCATCTCCTTCCTAAAAGAACGCCCTTTAATTCTGAGAATATGACCTCTAGTCCTAGACTCTCCCACTAGTGGAAACGTCCTCCCCACATCCACTCTATCCAAGCCTTTCGCTATTCTGTATGTTTCAATGAGGTCCCCCATTCTTCTAAACTCCAGCAGTTCCAATAAACACTCATCATCAGTTAACCTACTCATAGTCCTGTTTAGCATAGTATGTTTAACATAGTCTAATCCTTTGGGCCTGAAAGCCGATATAGGCCTTTGTCATGTTCTAAACCCACATCCGAATGGTTTGCTACTGCTGTGCACTAGCCTCTTCCAGCAGTAACTGCAGTTTTAATGGACTAGTTGTATTTACACTTGAATTTCTCAATATAGCTGTTGTTGCAATTTGTACAATTTCACTTTTGTAAAGTTGATTATACCTCACTGCAATTGGCCAAATGTTCAGCTATTATCTTTGTTGACCAGAGGTCATTACTTTCCTCCTTTCAGTCTCTCTCCATTTTTGAATAAAGGAATTAAAAAGTCCTTAATTAAAGGAATTAGAAAGCTGGATCCTTTCTGGGATCTGGGCAATGTTGGTGCATCTCATCCAACTCAGTCATTGTCTCTGCAGCCATTTTCCTTTAGAAGTAGACAAGATGATGCCTAACCCAGGCGACTATTTGTGTGCTAGCCACAGAAGCAGATCAGTAATCATATATTACAACCGCTCCACACTTTTAAATCTCTTCTCCTACAGCAACATTTCTTACTTTAACTATGATCTCTACCCTGAATGACCCGATTGTAATCATGTACTGTCTTTCCACTGACTGGTTAGCACGCAACAAACTTTTCACTGTACCTCAGTACCCGTGACAATTATCTAAACATCCTTGGATACTAGGCAGCGCAGTTGCCATACCAAGCTGTGATGCATCCAGATCGGATGCTTTTTATGGCACTTCTATTGAAATCGTTATAAGCCATTAGAGACATGCTGAATTTCCATAAGCTATCAAGAGAGCTGCGGTGTCTAAATATACTTGTGGCTGAGGTAAATATTTGGACGAGAGGCCAGTCTCATTATAAAGGACCATGCGTGGGGGTGTCTGTTTATTGCTGATTGTCCGTTATAACGGAGTACGGTATTTTCATTGTATATACTATAATTGAAACCAAGAACTGGAGATGCTGGTTAATACACAAATGGACACAAAGTCCTGGAATTGCTGCATCCTCCAGTCAGTGTGTCGGCGGGTGGAGAGGAGGAGGAAGAGGCAGTGAAAGTGGGGGGGGGGGGTGGGGGCTAGAAAGGCCGAGCAGCGGCCTTTCCGAGGAGCGGACAAAGCTGACAGGAAGAAGCAGCTGCAGGTGGGAGGGGAGGGAGCCCCATGGTGACTGAGTGTCTCCTGTCGGTGGTGGTGGCCTGAAGAAAGCGCAGTCCCCAGAGGCTACAATGTGGGCCGCAAAGTTAGACGCTTCAAACGGACTGTGCGGTGGGTGAAGAATGGCTCGTTGCTGCAACATGCGAGCTGGAAGCCGGGGGTTTTAGCGACCGGGGAGGCGGTACGAGCTGGGGGTGGCATCGCAGGCCCGTCCACTATAATCAAGTTCCATTATAAAGGGGTCTGTAGAAACTAGGCCTTGCTGTAGGTTCTTTCTGTTCTGATCTTGTGCATGTCTACATTCATCAGATCATCACAGGTATTCCTTACGTTTTTGTTCATTGCTCCGTTGCACATAATTGGGGGTTTTGGTGGACAAAATTCAAGGTTTTTTTTTAAAATCTAACCTTGGGGGAAAAATATGGTTTATTTTGCACCATAAGGTAATTAAATTATTAGCAGATTTGTACACCCTTTTTATTTTGTTTTTTCATGTGATATGGAGGAGTTACGGTTTAGAAATATGAGAAGGAACTGCAGATACTGGTTTAAACCGAAGATAGACACAAAAAGCTGGAGTAACTCAGCGGGACAGGCAACATCTCTGGAGAGAAGGAATGCGTGACGTTTCGGGTCGAGACCCTTCTTCAGACTGGTTCGGGATAAGGGAAACATGAGATATAGACGGTGATGTGGAGAGATAAAGAGCAATGAATGAAAGATATGCAAAAAAAGTAGCAATGATAAAGGAAACAGACCATTGTTAGCTTTGTAGGGTTAAAAAAAGAAGCTAGTGCAACTTGGGTGGGGGAGGGATAGAGAGAGGGAATGCCAGGGCTACCTGAAGTGAGAGAAATCAATATTCATACCACTGGGCTGTAAGTTTCCCAAGCAAAATATGAGATGCTGTTCCTCCAATTTACGTTTAGCCTCACTGGCAATGGAGGAGACCTAAGACACAAAGGTCTGTGTAGGAATGGGAAGGAGAATGAAAGTGTAGGGAGATCAGGTTGGTTCAGGCGGATCGCGCGAAGGTGTTCAGCGAAACGATCGCCTAGTCTGCGTTTGGTCTCGCCGATGTATAAGAGTCCACATCTTGAACAACAGATACAGTAGATGAGCTTGGATGAGGTGCAAGTGAACCTCTGCCTAACCTGAAAGGATTGTCGGGGTCCCAGGACAGAGTCGAGGGCAGAGGTATAGCGACAGGTATTGCATCTTCTGCGGTTGCAGGTAAAGGTGGAACTGGTCAAACAGCTAGGGTGGAGGAAGGGAGCAAGGAGGGAGGGAGGGAATGGAGTGCACTTTTTGTGTACCTTCGATTTTCCCGCATCTGCAGTTCCTTCTTAAACAACTCATCCCATCAATCATCTCATCTGCTACATGTTTTTAAAGAGATGTGACAATTGCAGAGTGTGTTATCTGGAGATGGGTGTGGAATCTATATTTGACCTCAGTTCCTTACGCCAACCCCCACACCCGTACGAATAAAAGAGTAATCACCTCATCGGGACAAATTTCTAGATTTTGCCTTTGCCCACCTGGTTTGTAAATGCAAAATACAAATCGCATTAAATTTTACTACTCGGTGAATGACTTTCTGCTGTTCAACATTCAGCCACTCAACCCAAGCTCTAATAATAAACCCAAGCGAATAAATAGAATGATTGCATGGAAATTAAGAAAGTAGATTTTCAGGGAATCAAAAACAGTTTGTTGCACGAAGACTTTTAATGGCACTTGAATCCATTTGTGAAAAGCATGATAACAAATAATCAACTATTTTCATCCATATACAGTGCCCTCCACAATATTTGGGACAAAGACCCATCATTTATTTATTTGCCTCTGTACTCCACAATTAGCAATAAGTAATAGAAAAAGAAAAGAAAAAAAAAAAGAAAAAAAATCACATGTGGTTAAAGTAGAAATTACAGCAGTGTTTATACATAGTCCCCCCATTTCAGGGCACTATAATGTTTGGGACACTGAAATGTCATGTAAATGAAAGTAGTTATGTTTAGTATTTTGTTGCATATCCTCTGCATGCGATGAGTGCTTGAAGTCTGCAATTCATGGACATCACCAGTTGCTGAGTGTCTTCTCTGGTGATGCTCTGCCAGGCCTGTATTGCAGCCATCTTTAGCTTATGCTTGTTTTAGGGGCTAGTCCCCTTCAGTTTTCTCTTCAACATATAAAAAGTATGCTCAATTGAGTTCAGATCGGGTAATTGACTTGGCCACTCAAGAAATTACCGTGTTTTAGCTTTGAAAAACTCCTTTATTCCTTTAGCAGTATGTTTGGGATCATTGTCTTTCTTTGGAATGAATCGGCCAATGAGTTGAGGCATTTGTTTGAACTTGAGCAGATAGGATGTGTCTATACACTTCAGAATTCATTATGCTACTACCATCAGCAGTTGTAACATCAATGAAGATAAGTGAGCCAGTACCTTCAGCAGCCATACATGCCCAGGCCATAACACCTCCACCACCATGTTTCACAGATGAGGTGATATGCTTTGGATCTTGGGCAGTTCCTTCTCTCCTCCATATTTTGCTCTTGCCATCACTCTGATATAAATTAATCTTCATCTCATCTGTCCACAAGACCTTTTTCCAGAACTGTGGTTGCTCCTTTAAGTACTTCTTGGCAAACTGTAACCTGGCCATCCTATTTTTGCAGCTAACCAGTGGTTTGCATCTTGCAGTGTTACCTCTGTAGTTTCTGTTCATGAAGTCTTCTGTGGACAGTGCTCATTGACAAATCCACACCTGACTCCTGATCTGTCGGACAGGTGTTTGGAGATTTAGCTTTGTTATGGAGAGAATTCTTCTGTCATCAGCTGTGGAGGTCTTCCTTGGCTAGTCAGTCCCTTTGCGATTAGTAAGCTCACCAGTGCTCTCTTTCTTCTTAATTATGTTCCAAACAGTTGATTTTGGTAAGCCTGAGATTTGGCTGATGTCTCTATAACAGTTTTATTCTTGTTTCTCAGTCACATAATGGGTTCTTTGACTTTCATTGGCACAACTTTGGTCCTCATGTAGATAAACAGCAATAAAAGTTTCCAAAGGTGATGGAAAGACTGAATCAAAGACTAAGTGCTGAGAGCTCTCTTATACCCGCATTAAGGAGGCAGTTAAACACACCTGAACAATTACAAACGCCCGTGATGCCATGTGTCCCAAACATTATGGTGCCCTGAAATGGGGGAACTACGTATAAACACAGCTGTAATTTTTACATGGTGAAACCAAAATGTATAAAATGGCCTTTATTAAATCTGACAATGTGCACTTTCACCACATGTGATTTTTTTTCTATTACAATCCTCAAATTGTGGAGTACAGAGGCAAATAAATAAATGATGGGCCTTTGTCACAAACATTATGGAGGGCACTGTATGCACAGAAAGATTTTAAATCAGATGTAAACTACACTGATTAAATATTTCATATTTTATCTCTTTAGAATAACATAACAATGCAAATTTTAAAATCAACATTGAACAGAATGAAGAATTGCAGCCTTCACAAAATGCTCGGTTGCCTCCCACCCAAATAATGAGAAAGAATAAACCTGCTCAAGTTGATAAATTGCATTTAGATAGAGGTAAAGTGGATGCTTCACCATTAAAAAAGCAGCTTCAGTGTAAAATGTAACTGAATAGATTATTCACTGACTATAATCAAATGGCAGACTCTTGTTAATATATTGTAGCAATTTGAAATAATGCACATTTATGAACACACTTACAAGATATGTAGGAAAGAACTGCAGATGCTGGTTTAAATTGAAGATAGGCACAAAATGCTGGAGTAACTCAGCATGATCAGTCTGAAGAAGGGTCTCGACCTGAACCATCACCCATTCCTACTCTCCAGAGATGCTGCCTGTCCCGCTGAGTTATTCCAGCATTTTGTGTCTATCTTACACTTACAAGATATATGCCTTTCAACTCAAGTCCTCTGTTATCTATTTCTGTGCCAGTATCCTGAACAATGAATTACTCCCAGCACCCACATATTCCACATTGAGTTGGATTTTGGGTAGGGTAGGGTAGGAGGGGAAAGAGAGGTGCAAAAATAGTGCAAAAATAGTTTTAAACACTCAGTAAAAATAAAAATGTATTACTTTCATGTGGCACTCAAATGATTCACACCAAGAAGCATTTCACTACACCTAGGTGTATGTGACCAATAAATAACCTTTGAACCTTTGAACCTTTGAATTAATATTGATTGTATTTCAAAAGAAATGATATGGGCCAACTGAAGGGCAGCTACTACCTTGGTGAGAAGGGTTAAAACTGAAAAGGTAACCCCTCTTGTGATTGCACTTTGCAAGGCAATCTGAATTTAATCATTATGCAATATTCACTGCAATTGAGATGCTTAAAACAAACTGAAGAGTTATTACATTCAGCTGAATGCCCTGATAAGCATATATACAATATTCAAAAGGGCAACAGATGACAAATATTCTTCTCATATAATACACAAAGTGCTTGAGTAACTCATTCATTCATCATCATTGAAAACATTAACAACACAGTGGTGCTGGGAACAGTGAGAGGGGCACCGCACATCTGTCCTCCAGTTCCTGCGGACTTCCGCTGCTGGAGCTGATGGTATACCCGGTCGTGTTCTAAAAACCTGTGCGGACCAACCTCGACCCACTGCAGTTCGCTTACCGCCACAACAGATCAACGGTGGATGCGATCTCACTGGCTCTCCACTCTGCTCTGGACTACTAGGTGTCCTTGAGACTCTTGAAAGGCGCCCATAAATAAAATTTATTATTATTATTATTACTTGGACAACAAAAACTCATATGTCAGGCTGTTATTCATTGACTACAGCTTGGTGTTTAACACTATCATCCGCTCCAAGCTGGTTACCAAGCTCTCAGATCTGGGTCTCTGCACATCCCTCTGCAATTGGATCCTCCAATTCCTTATCCACAGACCGCAGTCTGTCTGTATTGGTGGAAATGTGTCATCCTCGATAACAATCAGCACGGGAGCACCTCAAGGCTGCGTGCTCAGCCCCCTGCTGTACTCACTCTATACTCATGACTGTGTAGCCGGACATAGTGCGAACTCCATCATCAAGTTTGCCAAAGACACCACTGTTGTGGAACGAATCACTGATGGTGATGAGTCAGAGTATATAAGTAAGATCGACCGATTGACCAAATGGTGCCAGCACAACAACCTGGCTCTCAACACCAGCAAAACCAAGGAACTGATTGTGGACTTTGGAATGGGTAGGATAGGGACCCAGAATCCCGTTTATATCAACGAGACAATGGTGGAAAGGGTCAAGAACTTCAAATTCCTGGGCGTGCATATTTCCTAAGATCTCTCCTGGTCACAGCACACTGATGCAATTATAAAGAAAGCACATCAGCGCCTCTACTTCCTGAGAAGATTACGGAGAGTCGGTATGTCAAAGAGGACTCTCTCGAACTTCTACAGGTGCACAGTAGAGAGCATGCTGACAGGTTGCATCGTGGCTCCTTGATCGTCCAGGAGCGGAAAAGAATGCAGAAAGTTGTGACCACTGCCCAGTCCATCATCGGCTCTGACCTCCCCACCATCGAAGGGATATATCGCAGTCGCTGCCTCAAAAAGGCTGCCAACATCATCCTGGCCACCCACACCATCCTGGCCACCCACTCATCTCGCCACTGCCATCAGGTAGAAGGTACAGGAGCCTGAAATCTGGTACATCCAGGTTCAGGAACAGCTGCTACCCCACAGCCATCAAACAGGGCATCGCAAATGTCCTCACCTTTCACCCCACTAGCCGACACATACAACAAATATTCTTCCGTCAGTTTCGCCACCTCCGCCACTTATGACCCCACCACTTGCCACATCTTCCCATCTCCCCCCCTGTCTGCCTTCCGCAAAGACCGCTCCCTCCGTAACTCCCTTGTCAATTCTTCCCTTCCCTCCCGCACCACCCCTTCCCCGGGCACTTTCCCTTGCAACCGTAAGTGATGCTACACTTGTCGCTTTACCTCCCCCCTCGACTCCATTCAAGGACCCAAGCAGTCGTTCCAGGTGCGACAGAGGTTCACCTGCACCTCCTCCAACCTCATCTATTGCATCTGCTGCTCTAGATGTCAGCTGATCTATATCGGTGAGACCAAGCGTAGGCTTGGCAATCGTTTCGCCGAACACCTCTGCTCGGTCCGCATTAACCAACCTGACCTCCCGGTGGCTCTGCACTTCAACTCCCCCTCCCATTCCGTATCCGACCTCTCTGTCCTGGGCCTCCTCCACGGCCAGAGTGAGCAACACCGGAAATTGGAGGAACAGCTCCTCATATTCCGCTTGGGGAGTCTGCATCCTGGTGGCATGAACATTGAATTCTCACAATTTCGTTAGCCCTTGCCGTCTCCTCCCCTTCCTACCTCTCCCTCAGCCCTCAGGCTCCTCCTCCTCCTTTTTCCTTTCTTCTCCCCGCCTCCCCCGCACACCCATCAGTCTGAAGAAGGGTTTCGGCCCAAAACGTTGCCTATTTCCTTCGCTCCATAGATGCTGCTGCACCCGCTGAGTTTCTCCAGCATTTTTGTGTACCTTGTGAACTATAACACCCTATTGCACTTTATCTGATTATTTATATCGGGTTTCTTTTATCATTTTTGTGAGTTTTTATTTTGCTTTATGATGGCCTCTTCTTGTCGAAAGCCTGACCCACTAGTCTTTGATGCGGATATCGGTGAACGTTGGGCCACATTTGGAATTGACTACCGACACTACATGAACATTGCACACCGAAATGAACCAGACGCTGTCAAGTCCTCCCTTCTACTTAACCTTGTGGGACCAGATGCCATTCGACGATCCAGAACATTCCGCTATGCTCCGGCTGCCCTCGGTGCCAACGACCAGGTAATAACTCCAGCTGAATCCCCCGACTACCCCAATGTCCTGCTACATAAACTGAGCCAGATCTGTGACCTGCCCTCAAATCACATTTTGGACAGGGTAAGGTTCTTCTCTGGTCGTCAGCTCCCTGGCGAACGAGTAGACTCGTTTATCTCAGATTTGAAGAATATGGCCCAGCGAAGCCGATTCCAAGATATGCCGGCTGACCAGCTAACTGATCAGTTAACGAGGGACATTCTAGTGAATGGCATGAGCGACCAAAAGCTCAGATCAGAGCTTCAGAGAAGGGCAGACTTAACATTAGAAGAGGCAGTACACGCATGCAGAACAGCAGAATTTATCGACCCTCTAGACGGTCCGCACGAAACCAAATCCATCAATCTGACGGGCTTCACTAGGCAGCGAGCTAACACAGATACAGGCGATTCATGACCCAAGCAAGCCAGGCGGCTCACAGCGATCCTCAGAAGAGATGTCTTAACTGCAATTACTTACACAGCAGACAATCAGCTTATCCTGCATTTGGGAAATCATGCAATTACTGTAAAAAGTTAAACCACTTTGCATCTGCATGTCGGGCAGCAAGTCAGGCCCGTGGGAAGAATTCGCCCGGCTCCAAGTCTAATCTCAATTTTTTGCAACGAGACAATAACAGTCTCACTCAATGCCAGCTAGAATCCATCCCCGAACATAGCCCAATTAATTCGCAAGAGGATCCGACTGTTTACTCGTTACAGCATGCTACTGCTAAGAATTCTGATCCCACTTCTGACAACATGTAGACGTAAACCAGACACAGATTGTGATTTAAATTCATCTTTAATCAGCACTGCCGTGTTAGTATAAGTGTAACAGTGGGGTGGAGTTAGTGATGCTGGCTTGTGTGTGATTGGTTGACATGCATCATCAATCTACAGTGTATATATATATATATGGTCTATGCTATAAAGACACACTGAACTGTTCTGTATTCATGCTTACAATACTCTGTTGTGCTGCAGCAAGCAAGAATTTCATTGTCCCAACTGGGACACATGACAATAAACTCTCTTGACTTGACTTGGAATATAGGATTTTGGCGTGTGTGTGCTTTATCATCATTCCTTACAATGCTATGTACGACAGTGATCACAACTTCTACTGAAGTGTGGATGGCGGTTGACTCGCTAGAAGCTCATCCGCCCTTTGACAGGTCTTGTATTTGGTCCTGCTGGGGGTCCACAGCTCCTTTCTCACCTGGCAAACCAGGTGGGGAGATGGTTTAGTCGCCGACTATTCGACCATGGAGCAGGTAGCACAGGATAACATGGTACCCGTGGCAGGGTGGGAACTCCCCCGACCTGACCCGAAACTCATCTTCTCAAAGAATATATCCTTTTCCTCACGATGAATGCAACAAAAAAAAGAATGCGTTTACCTATTATATGAATAAAAGTACAAAGTTGCTCAAGATGAATGCATTAAAAATGCATTCCTGAATTATTCAGTCATGTTAACTAACAGGTACTCAACACCCAGACTTATTCGGAGTTAAAGATTAAGGATAAAGTTTTAATTTATTGCTAACTCGTATAAAATAAACGCAATACAACTTGGATGCAAGCTATTGAATAAGTGCACACTCTGAAATACGAATCCAGCCACACAAGTAGAGTTATTTTTTGCTCTTTGCTCCAATAAAAGTCTTTCAGCAGTCTCTTAGGTTATTTTGATTCCTTACACATTAAGTGACAAAACAGTAACAAATCCCTTTCTTGCTTACAAACATTTACACAGTATTTATACGAGGTATTTATAAGGTCTAACAAGTGCAAATCTAAATGCTGTTCTGGAAGACAGTGCTAATATTTTATTCCAAGAGAAGCAACAATTATGGAGCTACCAGTGTTTAAAAAAAAACAAAAACGTAATTGCTTCTCTTGTCCTTTCGGAATGAAAATCTCACAATTTATCTTATCTGGTTCACAAACAACTCCTGAAAACACCACTCAGGGCAGCACAGTGGCACAGTGGTGGAGTTGCTGCCTTACAGCACCAGAGACCAGGTTCGATCCTGACTACGGGTGCTGTCTGTACGGAGTTTGTACATTGTTCCCGTGATCAAGTGGATTTTTACTGGGTGCTCCAGTTTGCTCCCACACTCCAAAGACATACAGGTTTGTAGGTTAATTGGCCATTGGTAAAATTGTCCGATGTGTGTGGGATTGTGTTAGTGTACAGGGTGATCGCCGGTCGGCACAGATTTGGTGGGCTGAAGTGCCTGTTCCCAAACTGTATCCGTGAGGTCTAAAGGCCATAAGCCAATATCTCACATCCACACAACAATGCAGACCTGGCTGATTCCCATCAGTGATGAAACAGCACACATATGAGTAGATAACTGTCAATGTCTATACTCCAAGAAGTATGTGCAGATAATAGCTCCTACGAGCAGAATCTATCATTACTTTTCACTATGATATCTGACCATCTCCATAACAGCCATTAACTGGCAAATCACAACACTCGGGAAGGGCCAGGTAATGAGAAATAAAGCTGAAAGAATTATCAATACAGGAGGGGTTCAATAGCAGCACTCTGACTGAGTTAGTCAATAACCAATTCTGAAGGGCATAACTGCCACGCCATGTTTGTGGCAGGTTTAAAAGGGAAAGAAAATCTATGTTCCCATATCTTCAATAATCCATTCATCACACAAGGCTGTCCCTGACTGAAATGGGAGTTATCACAGTACATGCAGTGAGTCAGTCAGTGCAGAGTTTTCACCTCACCACTGTAGGACGCTTGCTTGGCCAAGATCAAGTGCAGTGTCTGTTCTTATCAGAACAGTTCTGGCGGTTCTCCCAGGACAAGGAACGCGGATCAAGGACGGATTGAAATTGGAGATCACGTTGTTGACCAGGAGTCTGTCAGTTGCTGGCTTAGAGGTGGATTCATGCTGGTTGGTTAACCAACCTAACACCTCACCCAGTCAGAATGGCAGCAGCAAATGGAGCGGGAGGATATCCCTGAGAGTGAGCATGAAGGACCCAAGTGAGGCGACTCCCTTCTCACGGGGCCTGTTCGTCAGGAAGGTCTTGCTGGGGGCCTGCAAATTTGAGGCCGAGGACATTTACTGTCTCCAGGACTTCCATTGTAATGGATACTGATGTCACTTTCAAGTATCCAACGGGATGGCAGTTGCTGATGCAAGACTTCCGGGAGAAGGGGAACGAAGCTCCTCTGTCGCTGCTGAAGGTGCAGCTGCTCTTCACCCTCCCCACCCAGAAGGAACTAACCATTTTTTTGCATCTTGCAGTGTAGCCTCTATTTATTTCTGTCTTCTACGGACAGTGGTCATTGACAAATCCACACCCGACTCCTGAAGATTGTTTCTGATCTGTCGGACAGGTGTTTGAGGAGCTTTCTTTATAAGAGAAATAATTCTTCTGTCATCAGCTGTGGAGGCCTTCCTTGGCCTGCCAGTCCCTTTGCGATTAGTGAGCTCATAGTAAGCTCATAATAAGCTCTTTCTTCTTAATGGTGTTCCAAACAGTTGAATTTGGTAAGCCTAAGGTTTGGCTGATGTCTCTAACAGTTTTATTCTTGTTTCTCAGTCTCATAATGGCTTCTTTGACTCGCACTGGCACAACTTTGGTCCTCATGTTGATAAACAGCAATACAAAATTTCCCAAAGGTGATGGAAAGACTGGGGGAAAGATTAGGTACTGAGAGCTCTTTTATACCTGCATTGAGGAGGCATTTAAACACACCTGAGCAATTACAAACTCCTGTGAAGTCGTGTGTCCCAAACATTATGGTGCCCTGAAAAAAGGAGGGGGGACGGGGCAGGGGGGGGGGGGGGGGGGGAACTGAGTATAAACACAGCTGTAATTTCTACATGGTAAAACCAAAATGTATAAAAAAAGACCCCAATAAAATCTGACTATGTGCACTTTAAACACGTGTGATTTTTTTAATATTACAAATCTCAAATTATGGAAGTCAGAGGCAAATGAATAAATTATTCAATAAATTGGGTCTATGGCTCAAACATTATGGAGGGCACTATATCGCCTCCGAGAATGTCAGGTGGAGTCTGGTAAGGATCATGTATTTGATATATCTATTTCTCGAATAAAGTATATTTTGAAATGTAAAAAAAGCACCACCAGTATGCTGCAGGTTATGTCCACGTCTGGGTGGTATTGTATATAATATTGCAATAATTGATTACATCTATTTTTGTTTATTTTTTTTTAATTAACAGGCCGCTGGAAGATCATCAACTCAGTCAACCTTTGGTCTGCCCAAGCTTTGTTGACCTCCCAGCAAATTATATGACTGTCGGGGGATGTTGCCGACTGCAGACTGCAGGAGTACGTGCTGAGGAACGCACTGAAGCTTGGTGCAGCCAACGCCAAGGCTCTGTGGGGGAGGGCTGCAGTCCATGGCCCTTCTGCTGCTAGACAAGGGGAGGGAGGGGGGTAAGGGCGTAGCGGAGATCCCCCCCCATCAAAATAAGGGAAGAGATTTCATGCCAGGGGGCCCCATGAGTAGCAAGGGTGTGGGCTAAAATTGTGCGATTTGTGTACACAGCATTGAATGTCTGTCTAGAATGCCAGGATAAAAAATTTGCACGGTTCTTGGATTGTATGTATTTTTTACTTGAATAAAGTTTATTTTGATTAATAAAAAAAAATCACCACCAGCATGCTAAATCTTTTGGTTCCGAACAGATTTAATAGTGCAGTATCTTTCAGTATCATGGTGGGCCATGCAGAAAATCTATATTCCACAAATAACTCTTAACCTCATGGCAAGGCATATCCTTCACACGGCCATTACCCCAACCAAGGGAACCAACAATGATTCAATGATTGTTCCACAGCAACATCGGCAGAAAGTGTTAAATGTGCTACAACTGTGCATCATGGATGTGGCGTGATAAGATGGGGGGGGGGGGGGGAAATTATCCCATGACCAAAAGATGATATTAAACGCCTGTATTTCTGCAGAATCATTATGAATCATGATGAACAATGAATCCACAAGTCAAGTCAAGTCAAGTCATGTTTATTTGTCACATACACATACGAGATGTGCAGTGAAATGAAAGTGGCAATGCTCGCGGACTTTTGTGCAAAAGACAAACAACCAAACAACCGAACAAACTATAAACACAATCATAACACACATATACCTTTACATAATAAATAATGGAAGGAAAAACGTTCAGTAAAGTTAGTCCCTGGTGAGATAGGCGTTTACAGTCCGAATGGCCTCTGAGAAGAAACTCCTTCTCAACCTCTCTGTTCTCACCGCATGGCAACGGAGGCGTTTGCCTGACCGTAGCAGCTGGAACAGTCCGTTGCAGGGGTGGAAGGGGTCTCTCATGATATTGTTGGCTCTGGAGTTGCACCTCCTGATGTATAGTTCCTGCAGGGGGTCAAGTGAAGTTCCCATAGTGCGTTCGGCCGAACGCACTACTCTCTGCAGAGCCTTCTTGTCCTTGGCAGAGCAATTCCCAAACCAATGGTAATGTTCCCGGACAAGATGCTTTCCACCGCCGCTGCGTAGAAGCACTGGAGGATCCTCGGAGACACTCTGAATTTCCTCAATTGCCTGAGGTGGTAAAGGCGCTGCCTTGCCTTACTCACGAGTGCTGAGGCATGTGATGCCCATGTCATATCCTCAGAGATGTGGACTCCCAGATATTTAAAACAGTTCACCCTATCCACAGGATCCCCATTTATCCTCAAAGAAGTGTACGTCCTCGGATGATGTGCCCTCCTAAAGTCCATGATCAGCTCCTTCGTTTTTTTGATGTTCAAGAGGAGGCTGTTATCCTGGCACCAGAGTGCTAGATCAGCTGATGGATGAGCTGACTCAAAGAACATTCCCATTCTCTGCAAAGGAGGAGCCAAACATAGAACCAAAGGTAAGATTTATACCAGTTTATGGCTGTTATGGTGGTCAGATTTCATACTGAAAAGTAATGATAGTTTACACTCAAAGGTAAGATTTCTTCCATGTTCAGGAAGAACTGCAAAATAGAATGTTTCAGCCTCTTCCTAGTTTAAGAAGGAACTGCAGATGCTGGGAAAATCGAAGGTAGACAAAAATGCTGGAGAAACTCAGGGGGTGAGGCAGCATCTATGGAGCGAAGGAATGGGTGACGTTTCGGGACGAGACTCTTCCTCAGTCTGAAGGGTCTCGACACGAAACGTCACCCATACCTTCTCTCCAGAGAGGCTGCCTGTCCCGCTGAGTAACTCATGCATTTTGTGTCTATCTTCGATGTAAACCAGCATCTGCAGTTCCTTCCTACACGTACTGCTTTTAATACATTCCAGTTACAGAGATGAAGACGTGCTCTGAAACCAGTAGCACCACAAATCAAATAAATAATTGCAGTACAATTATGAAACTGGCATCGACTCAACAAATTGTAAACTTTCCTTAGTATGTCAGGTACACAAAATTCAAAACTAATCCAGCCAGATACCACTCAATCAGCCCACGATAAATCAACAAAGTGATACATGGTGTCATTCAATAGGCAATGCAGCTGCAGAAAGGAAATTCAGGCTGCGATTACTATTGCTCAATCAGAATTCAGATTGGTTAGCTCAGTTCCAAAACTCGATTTACAGAAACTGAATTCAGAGGAGTGGCATCTCTGGCGCCAAAAAAAAATCAAAATAAAACTAAACTGGGCGTGTGGACTGATGGTTCAGGATGGAAATATCTCTCCACTCCGCCTCATCACATCAAATGCAGTGGCTTCACAGGACACCATCCTTCAATGACCTTTCCTCCAGCATAAGATTATAATTGGGTGCCTCAACTTATGCAAACCAACCATGTTTTAGAAACATAGAAAATAGGTGCAGGAGGGGGCCATTCGACCCTTCGAGCCAGCACCGCCATTCATTGTGATCATGGCTGATAGTCCACTATCAATAACCCGTGCCTGCCTTCTCCCCATATCCCTTGACTCCACTAGCCCCTAGAGCTCTATCTAACTCTCTCTTAAATCCATCCAGTGACTTGGCCTCCACTGCCCTCTGTGGCAGGGAATTCCATAAATTCACAACTCTCTGGATGAAAACGTTTTTTCTCACCTCAGTCTTAAATGACCTCCCCTTTATTCTAAGACTGTGGCCCCTGGTTCTGGACTCGTCCAACATTGGGAACATTTTTCCTGCATCTAGCTTGAACAATCCTTTTATAATTTTATATGTTTCTATAAGAACCCCCTCATCCTTCTAAACTCCAGTGAATACAAGCCTAGTCTTTTCAATCTTTCCTCATATGACAGTCCCGCCATCCCAGGGATCAATCTCGTGAACCCACGCTGCACTGCCTCAATCACAAGGATGTCCTTCCTCAAATTAGGAGACCAAAACTGTACACAATACTCCAGATGTGGTCTCATCAGAGCCCTATACAACTGCAGAAGAACCTCTTTACTCCTATATTGAAATCCTCTTGTTATGAAGGCCAATATTCCATTAGCTTTCTTCACTGCCTGCTGTACCCGTAAGCCAACTTTCAGTGACCGGTGTACAAGGACGCCCAGGTCTCGCTGCACCTCCCCCTTACCTAACCTAAACCCAATTGAGATAATAATCTGCCCCCTTGTTTTTGTCCCCAAAGTGGATAACCTCACATTTATCTATATTATACTGCATCTGCCACGCATCTGCACACTCACTTAACCTGTCCAGGTCACCCTGCAACCTCCTAACATCCTCTTCACAGTTCACACTGCCTTCCAGCTTTGTGTCATCCGCAAACTTGCTAGTGTTGCTCCTAATTCCCTCTTCCAAATCATTAATATATATGGTAAACAGTTGCGGCCCCAACACCGAGCCTTGCGGCACTCCACTCGCCACTGCCTGCCACTCTGAAAAGGACCCGTTCACTCCTACTCTTTGCTTCCGGTCCCATTTAACTGTATTTGGGCCTTATCCCGCCAAACAATTCCGATCCGTGCACCTGCCTAAATGCCTTTTAAATGTCACCATTGTACCCACTTCCTCTGGCAGCTCGTACCTTATGAACCACATTCTGTGTGAAGAAATTACCCCTCAGGTTTCATTTCAATCTTTCCCCTCCCACCATAAACCTATACACTCCAATTATGAACTATCCCAGACCATCACACAATCCATTATCTCCATTCCATTATCTCCATCTACACTTCATGCTGCATCAGCAAGGCAAGGCCGCCAGAATAATCAAAGACCAGTCTCACCCACCTCGGTCACTCCCTCTCCTCCCCCCTCTCCCACTGGGCAAGAGGTACAGAAGTTTGAAAACACATACCTCCAGATTCAGGAACTGTGTCTTCCCAGCTGTTATTAGGCAACTGAACCATCCTTTCACCAGCTCGAGTGCAGTCCTGACCTCCCATCTACCTCATTCTTGCTATTGAGGGAGTGCAGCGCAGGTTTACAAGGTTAATTTCCGGGATGGCGGGACTGTCATGTGCTGAGAGAATGGAGCAGCTGGGCTTGTACACTATGGAGTTTAGAAGGATGAGAGGGTATCTCATTGAAACAAATACGATTGTTAAGGGCTTGGACACGCTAGATACAGGAAACATAGTCCCGATGTTGGGGGAGTCTAGAACCAGGGGCCAGAGTTTAAGAATAAGGAGTAAGCCATTTAGAACGGAGACGAGGAAACACTTTTTCTCACAGAGAGTGGTGAGTCTGTGGAATTCTCCGCCTCAGATGGCGGTGGAGGCAGGTTCTCTGGATGCTTTCAAGAGAGAGCTAGATAGGGCTCTTAAAAATAGCAGAGTCAGGGGATATGGGGAGAAGGCAGGAGCGGGGTACTGATTGGGATTGATCAGCCATGATCACATTCAATGGTGGTGCTGGCTCGAAGGGCCAAATGGCCTGCTCCTGCACCTATTATCTATTGTCTTTGGACCCTTAAACTACCTAATCGGACTTTATTGGACATCAATGTTGCATCACACACAGAATAATGTACCTTTATCCACTACACTTAGGACGGCTTGACTGTATTTATGTATAGTCTTTTTTTTGACTGGATACTAGTTGTTCACTATATGTTGTGTTTAAGAAGGAACTGCAGATGCTGGAAAATCGAAGGTACACAAAAAAGCTGGAGAAACTCAGCGGGTGCACCAGCATCTATGGAGCGAAGGAAAAAGTCAACGTTTTGGACCGAAACCCTTAATAAACTAAACTAACCTATCCTGGGAGAAAGACAGTGACCATCTACCTTACCTCTGTCCCTCGTGATTTTATAAACCTCTTGAGTTTGGATGCTGACAATTCAATTCTTCACAATGTAAAACACTACCCACAAGTAACAAAATAAAACCTAACAACTAAAAAGATAACTGACCAAGTCACAAATATTGCAGCTGTGGAAATAGGACAAATCCTTATTATTCCATAGTAATGGATCAGAGGCTTTCCACAATCAACAAGGCAAAATATGGTGGGTGGAGGAATACTCACTACTTTCCTGAATGAGTGCAGCTCTTCCAACATGAGACACAATATCAGTCAAGGACTTGCAATGCAACAAGTTACCTGTCCTTGTTCTTGTTTGTTTTATTGTGTTATCCATTGAGTAATGTGTTTACTGACCTGTAATGCTGCTGTGTGAAAGAATGCAATTGTTCTGTTTTGGTATACATGACAAATAAATATTCTCGACTCTCTTGACGGGATTTTCCAAATCAACTAATTCCAGTATTGTAAACACAAGGAACTGCCGATGTTGGTTTACAAAAAAGACAAAGTACTGGAGTAACTGGGGCAGGTCAGGCAGCAGCATCTCTGGAGAGTATGGATAGGCGCCATTTCGAAGCAAGTCACAAAAACAGGATGTTACATTATATTTGCTCTTTGTTCCACTACAAATCATTCAGCCATCTCTGAAGTCATCTTGATCATTTCCACATTAGATAATGTACTCTTCTCAAGAGCAGTTAAGGATGATCAATAAAATCCGACTTAACCAACAAAACAACCACTTCGCATGAATGAATAAAGTAAAACACACAAGGTGCCTTTAAATGTTTGACTGACCTGGCTTAATTTAAACTACCAGTATAACAACAATATTAAAACTGCCACTGGCAGTGTAATCTAGGTGACAAAGGTGGAGGTATACTGGTGCTATTTACACAATAGAGCCTTCCGCATAACTGATTACATCGGTATTACATACCATGCATAACAGATGCGCCCAAGTTACTTTTGTAATCAAATCAAATAGAATGGAATACTTGATTGTCACATGTGACTAGGCACAGTGAAATTCTTTGCTGCATACCCAATGTATACAAATTTAACAGATGGCCTGTGGTGGAATGACAAAGAATGCAAGAGACATAGAAAATGTGGTTACATACACAAAAATCATTGTTCTTCCTGTAGAGTGTGTTACTTTCCTAAAATAAATACAATTGTGAGCATGCATCAGTGTGTTTAACTACACACATGTAAGTTTTAGTCCCTCCTGGGCATTAGACCATACTGGTTTGAATAATAAGCCTAGGAATGCAAAATACAATAAAAGATGGAGGGGAACATTACTTTTCTGGTACTGAATGGACCATTTGCATGTGTAAATAATTAAAAAACTATTCTACCCAATATTTCAAGATGTGCTACCACACTGTAATGTTTAACGCAGATATAATTTCAAAAACATTAAAAGTGAAACATCCAGACTTCCTCAAAATATCACTGACGTTTGAGTTTGTCACATTTCTAAACTTAGGCATATCCTAAACTTTAACAATCAAACATTAGCCAGCGCTAGCGTGTAGGTTTTAAGTAAAGACAGGAGTTAAACCAGAGTTAAAATTAATCGGCGAAAGTACTCGTTACAAAAAGAGAAAGAGCCACGAAGAGAAGCATTTGGAGTAAAAGTGGCTAATGAATGATAGGAGAAACATCTCGACAGCTTTATGGGTTACGTTTACTTTAATTATCTACAGATGTGGCAACTATTCCAGTGTGCCGTGGTGCTGTCCTGTGGCACACCCAAATGTCCGACACCTCCTGCACCGCACCACCCCATTGAAAAAGCATGCAACCAAACACAAAGACAAATCTCCTAACAAAACAAGAGCACTTCGCACATTGAGCAAACTGGGTGCAAGGTGAACTGGAGGAGCAGCGTGTACAGGCGGCGACGGCCCTGAGCTCGTTACCATATTTAAATGCAAAACCAAATAACCCGCCTAGACATAGCTTTTGTGTTTTTTTTAAAGAGGGGGTTGCAAGGAGGAACGAAACATAATTGGACGCCGAATTGAAATGCGATCAGATTTAATTGCCCGGCGAAGCGAAGCATTGTAACGAAGCTCCGGGGCTGCCAGCCAGGTCCCTGTTACTGTTGCTGCCGCTACCCCTCCTCCCTCTCCCCGGGCCGAGCACACAACTTGCGCCGGGCTGCTCTGCAAACTTTTCACGGTCGGGGATAGTGAGCGCAGCAGGCATAAGGAGCATCCGTGAAAAGGCACACAGAGCTTCACGTACCTGGTCGACGGACAGGTTAATGGCCTCACTGAAGGGCTGCAGCAGAGTGGAGCCCGTGGTACCGCTATTGCCACTCGAAGCCATGTTTGACAGGCAAACGCCGCCTGCTCAAAGCCATAACAACAGCGGAGCCCGCCCCTCGCCGCCCAGTCGCTGCAGACCGCAGCCGCGCTCACTGGCCCCGCCGAGCAGCAGGGCGGCGGCTTGGTGGGCAACGCTGGGACCATTGGCCGGCCGCCTTGTCAATCCCCAGCTATCACTTTGTTGGTCTCATGAAGGATGGAGCGTTCGTGGTCTTCACAATAGTTGCATGAATGAAGAGGACAGCAATGTGTGTGTGGCATGCTGGACACTGACCGGCCGGGAAAAGTCAAGATTTTAAATTCTCTTTTGTTGAGCTATTTACCTATTTTTGTTTTCTCTACTAGACTTTTTGTTTGGAATATTTGTGTTGTTGAAAATCGGAAAGACAGAAATGTATTAACCTGAAAAATGGAAAATAATTCAGTTTAAACGTTTAAACTCCTCTGCAATCATATTTTTTACTTATTTATTCAATACTTCGTTGTATATTCACTTGAATGCTATACTGCCTAAATTCTCATGAACTACTGGCCTGGAATCTACTGCTAATTTGTTAGATTTATTTTTCCCTTTGTTCCTCAGCTCGAAAATATCAATGCTGCAGGCTCCTGGGCGACTGATATCAGAAGGATGTCTCAGATCTACCCGAACATCAGTTCCAGTCGCTAATCGACAAGGATAGAGAAAATCTGTGCAGACATTAAATAAATAGAGTACAACATCTTGGAACTTAATTGCATGTAGGAATGACACTCCATGATTCGACTGCCCTTTCCCATGTAGTAAACATCCTATTGAGATGTACATCCGGTTTAATAATGACACAAAGCTAAGTTGCAGCATAAAGAGAGTTACTCCAGCATTTTGTGTCTACCTTCGATTTAAATCGGCATCTGCAGTTCTTTCCTACAGTATTGGGATGCATTGCAGCTTGGTTTAGCAACAACTCTGCCCAAGACGGCAAGAAATTGGCAAGTGGTGCAATCCATCACACGTCAGCCACCCACTCCCACTGAATGGAGGTAATAGTATAGTCTCCCATCTACACTTCATACTGTTGTAGGTGCCAGAAACCTGGCAACTATTTATGTACTGCCTAGGTGAGGTATGCTGCATGATTTTACTACATTGTATGCAAAAACAAAGAATGTCGCTGTACCTAGGTACATATGACAATAAAGATGCTGCCTCACCCGCTGAATTTGTCTACCTTCGATTTTCCAGCATCTGCAGTTCTTCTTAAACATAAAGTACCATTGAATCATTGCCTCGAGAAAGAAATCAACATAATCGAGAACCATTTACGAGAAGTCATTATTCTTCTCCCCTCTCCCATCTGTCAGAAGATAAATAGCTTGAAAGTATGTACCACCAGAATCAGCTACTTCTTCCCCACTGTCATCAGTCTATTGAACAGCCCTCCTGAACTGCGGGTGTAGTCCTGCGCCCAATCTATCCCATTCTGGCCCTTGCTTTTTTTTTTAATCTGCACTTTTTATTTTGCTGTATGCTCTCAACACTGCAAAACTATACTCTTGTTTTTCTCTTTCACTACCTGTTGTACTTGCATGTGGCTTTAATTGTACTTATGTACATATGATTTGATTGGATAGCACATACACAAATGGTTTCTCTGTTAACAGCACACAGGTAAAACAAATTAACAATAATTTGACGTAGTTTACCGGCATTTCAGAAATGCTTAAATACATGGTATCGCGCTCACCGCCCAGGTTGGGTTCCTGGGAATTAAAGCATTCATGGAATCAGTGCTAACAGAGGCCATGGAATCAGTGCTAACAGAGGCCATGGTAACATCACATAGAGAGATACGTTACTGACGATGCACCCTGCGGCGGGAACCTAATCCAAACCCTGTGCTCCAGACTACTACGTTGTGTAGCTGGGAATCTGACACGAATGCCTGCTCACTGCTGGAGCTCACTGCTGGTGGTCTGCCTGTGAGATCTAATATTGGGCGGGCTGGGACACTGCTGAGACGCGATTTTAGCTCTGACTGCACCCTGGGGAAGGCAGTGGATGTTCCACGAGGGCACAAACTGCCCAGATTCTCCAGTCTCTCTCATTACCGCCTCTGTGCAGCAGCAGCAGCAGCAGCAGGGAGAAACGGGGTGGGATCCCGACCCTGTAGCACTATCGTAACGCATGTCTCTACAATAATGGCCCCTCATGGAGGTGATTGTTGCTGTTGCCTCCCACTCTCTCTGCATGCCTGCACTGCCCTCCCCTGCCCAGTGAGTGCATAGCCACAGAGAAATATCCAGACAGGGGAGCAACACGCAACCGAATAGAGGGCGAAGCCGAATAAAGAGTGGAGCGTGGGACGGAGAGGACAAGACAGGAGCTTACATCACACCCAACAAGTGGCGGTGAAGGATATTGTGCGATCCATGCGGTCTGTCAAGAGACAGGCGCGGCAGTCAGCCGCACATCTCTGCGCCGAGTTGCTGTACCGCTCACCTGACCCGCCCAAACGCCAGACATTACACATAAATCACCGCGTCTGTGTCCTGGGGCGAGTCAACACTGGGGTTGCATCTGGTTTCTGACACAGCAGCATTTCACTGAGGTCCCTTGCAAAGATTATAGAGGAGCTCCTCGATAATCTTTGGTCCCTTGTCCCTGGCGACAAGCCAGTATTGTGCTCCATAATCCTAGCACAGCCGTGCTGTTTGTAACACTTCTCTGTATATACTATGATGATTCCTTGTGTGCTGTAATTCCTGGTAATCCAACCCGAACCACTCAAGATGCCAGTGCATTAGGGATGCTATCCTTTGATCAGATATCAAAATGATACTTGTCTCCCTTCTCAAAGAATGCAATAAAATATAACGGAACTATTTTCTGAGGATAGAACAATATCCTTGACGAACATGGGGACAACATTTATCCCCCACACTGGGGTTTTTTCCCCCAAACATGTTTGTAGAAAAGCTCACAAAAATCCAAAGTCATAGAAGCTGTCAGCTTATTTCATAAATGTCACATAAATTTCAAAAATTGCATCTTTGAAGGCAGATAAACGAGTTGATGTTACTTTTGTAATACAAATAATTTGGTTATCATCATATTGCTTTCTGTGGGAGGTGACTGGTACATGATCAGTAGGTTGCCTATTTAACAGAAAAGGGTTCTCAATTTGTTTGAAATTGGTAGTAAAATAGTTCGGAGCACGCTGAAACCTTAAAAGGCGCTCAACAATAAAAAAATATTGCCAAAATACTGCAGTTAAAGTAGTCATTTCAAAACTACAATTCAACAATTTCTTTAAACGCAAGGATTTTCACAATAATCCTGTTTTTGTCATTCCTATAGCAAGTACACTCAATTAAATGACTCAATTTGCTTCGGTAAACCTTTCTGTTTGCAGATTGCTGGGTTTTATCTATGCTAATTGCACCATATTCATTTCACTATTATTTTCCCCAAAGGTTCCAGGCCATTATTTCACCCAGATTGTCAATTTGTAGTTTGTAGTCTCATAATCCATGAATATAAGGTCTGCTGCCAATGAACAAACACAAATTAACTCCTGTGCTTGGAGCTTGGGATGTCTTCCAGTCTTAATAATAAATTTTGCATCTGTTTTCAAATCTCCCCATCGTCTCACACTCTCTGTATCTTTGATCTGTTCCAGACCTCCTGATATCTCAGCTTGTCCCCATCTCCAGTATGCCCGTGACTGATGTCTATACCTTGATTAGCTGAGGTCCTAAGCCCTGTGTTCCCACCCAAAGCCTCTTCACATCTCTTTTCTCTTTCAGTTTTTAAGGTGCTTTCTAATGTCTCCCTCTTTAACCAAACATTTGCTCATCTTATATTTCCTTGGGCAGCTATGTTAAGTAATGATTAATGACACTCTGATGAAGCAACTTGGGACACTTGATTATGTGGCATTGCCACATAAATACACACCTTTGTTGCAAGGCAAGACACAACATGCATGAGAAGTCTGGAACAAAAAACTCCACTATGGATTCAATGTATGATACTAGATCAAATTCTGTTTCTAATGGCAGAAATGATTTTCAAATGTGTATTAGCATAACACATCACCTTACTTGTCTAACTCTTTGTCTCTACTATTGCTACTGATAAAATGTGTAATCTCAAGGCCATCTATTTATGGTTGGTGCAGTCATTGCCACATAAGGTTGTAACAACAATGTGAATGAATGAATAAGTTTATGAGTGAATGAATGAATGAATGAATGAATGATGACTGAATGAATAAGTTTATTGGCCAAGTATGCACATACAAGGAAATTGCGTTGATGCCCCGCCCGCAAGTGACAACATGACATACAGTGGCAGTTAGGAATGACACATAAAACAATAAACACTAATAATAAAACATCATTGATTAAACATGTGAATTAAATTAAATACCAGAGCAAAAAGAGGCTTTTTGGTTATTGAGTAGAGCTGCTACTTGTGGAAAAAGCTGTTTTTATGTCTGGCTGTGGCAGCTTTGACAATCCGGAGTTGCCTTCCAGAGGGAAGTGATTCAAAGAGTTTGTGGCCAGGGTGAGAGGGGTCAGAGATGATCTTGCCCGCTCGCTTCCTGGCCCATGCAGTGTACAGTTCATCAATGGAGGGAAGGTTGCAGCCAATAACCTTCTCAGCTGATCGGACGAATCGCTGCAGCCTCCGGATGTCATGCTTGGTGGCTGAGCCAAACCAGACCAAGATGGAGAAGGTGAGGACAGACTCTACGATGGCCGAAAAGAATTGGAACATCATTGCCTGTGGCAGATTGTGCTTCCTCAGCTGCCGCAGGAAGTACATCCTCTGTTGTGCCTTTTTGACTGTGGAGTCGATGGTTGCCCCCCATTTAAGGTCCTTGGAGATGATGGTTCCCAGGAACTTAAAAGACTCCACAGATGTGACTGTTGATGGTGAGTGGGGTGAGGGCAGGGGGAGCTCTCCTAATGTCTACAATCAATTCCACTGTCTTAAGAACATTGAGCTCTAGGTTGTTGCAATGGCAGCAGGACCCCAGCTGTGTCACTTCCTGTCTGTAGGCAGATTTCTCCCCATCCTGGATCAGTCCAATCAGGGTTGTGTCGTCCGCAAACTTGAGAAGTTTGACAGAGGAGTCAGTGGAGGTGCAGTCATTGTTGTAGAGGAGAGGGGAGAGTAATCAGCCTCGCGGTGCTCCTACGCTGAGGGTTTGCGGGTCCGAGATGTGCTTTCCCAGCCTCACATGCTGCTTTCTGTCTGTCAGAAAGCTGGTGATCCACAGACAGAGGGGTTCAGGCACAGTCAACTTGGAAAGTTTGGAGTGCAATAGCTCTGGCACAATGGTGTTGAATGCAGAGTTAAAATCAACAAACAAAATCCTCGCAAAGGATCCCTGGCGGTCTAAGTGCTGGAGGGTGAAGTCCAGGTCCAGGTTGACTGCGTCATCCACAGATCTATTGGCCCGATATGCAAACTGCAGAGTGTCCAGCAGGGGGTTTGTGAATATGTTAAGCTATAAACAATGCAAACACTATTCTACAATCTTAGAATTACAGACACCCCACTCATAAGTTAACATTAATTCCCAAATGTTTCCATGTTTTTAAGATACAGTAAGTGAACTTTTACATGGCCTGAGTCTGCCACCTTTGATATAGTCAAACGTCGACAGGAACCAGACAGTGATGGAAATGGGGGGGTACGCAGGGGGACGGCGTTCCCCTACTTTTCAGTTTCCAGTTAATGTCCAATTTCTGTACTAGAAGTGTGTCAGAGACGTTTATCAGCTATCCTCATAGCCTCCAAGTAATACGGATTTTCCATAATTCGTACGGAAATGCAATACGAATATGGAAATACGAATTCCCGTTGTTAAATACGGATTAAAAAAAAAACATTTGCGTTGTTAAATACGGATTTTTGTTTAAAAATGACCAAGGATAATCGTTACGAGTCACCGCTGCAACGGCCATGAGATGAAAACGATTTGTTAACTACCACTGTTAGCACGTGTTAACAGCCAGTAGTTAACACGTAATTATACAACGTGTCATCAATACATCGATCCACATTCCTCAGTAAATGTAATTGTGTTTTGACCAAGTAGTAATGACACTGCGTCCCTTTGAATAAAATTCACAGGAGAATTTCTTAAAACTCACTGTCATTGAGGGCTCCGGACTGCGAGCACGGACTTCTTCCTGGTGTGCCGGTAAAGTCATTCACCCTCTCTCCTTTCTCCTCTCTCTCTCTCTCTCTCCCTCCATTCCTCATTCTCTCTCCCTCTCTCACTGTGTCGCTCTGTCTTTCGCTCTCTCCCTCCCTCTCTCTCTCCCGCTCCCCATCTCGTCTCTCTCTCGCTCTCTCACTCCCTCTCTCTCACCCTCTCGCCTCGGCATTCCCGGAATCATTTGGCGTTTTGCGGGGACGGCTGCATCTGCGGTTCCTTCCTGTTGGGGAGGGGGAGCCCTGGCGCGTGGCGGCTCCCGGTCCGTTCCCTCCGTGGGTGCTGCCTGGCCCACTGAGTTCCTCCAGCACTCTGTGTTTTTTGTTTGGCTCTGGAGTTGAAGGTGGACACGGGAGGCTGGGGTGGCTCAGCGGGACGGGCTCTGGGGAGTGGCTCTGAGCATTTTGGGTCGAGACCGTTCTTCAGACAATCACAAGTACTCTCATTGACGAGAGTTCTCTTCTCCCCAGAGTCGCTGCCTGTCCCGCTGAGTTAATCCAGCTTTATGCCTATCTTCAATTTCAGTGTTAAATAAAAAACACAGAGTGCTGGAGGAACTCAGTGGGCTAGGCGGCATCTGTGGAGGGAATGGATTAGGAGTTGTTTCGGGCCAGGGTTCTTCTTCAATAATAATAATAATAAATTTTATTTAATGGGCGCCTTTCAGACATCTCAAGGACACCTTACATAGTAATCGGAATAACATATAATCGGAATATAACAAGTAATAAAGACATCACAGAGACACAAATTAAAAACAGAATTCAATCCAAAAACAGAAAATCAAAAACACAGTGTGAAGAGGGAGCAGCGGCAGCCAAAGTGCGCCAGCGTCCACTCTCTCTTCACGGCAGCCATCTTGGACACAGACCTACAGGACTACAATTAGACAAAAAAAAAAAATCATCCCCCCACAGTGGATAGCACTGTGGAGGAAGGCACAATGTCCACACTGGGGTTTTTTCCCCCAAACATGTTTGTAGAAAAGCTCACAAAAATCCAAAGTCATAGAAGCTGTCAGCTTATTACATAAATGTCACATAAATTTCAAAAATTGCATCTTTGAAGGCAGATAAATGAGTTGATGTTACTTTTGTAATACAAATAATTTGGTTATCATCATATTGCTTTCTGTGGGAGGTGACTGGTACATGATCAGTAGGTTGCCTATTTAACAGAAAAGGGTTCTCAATTTTTTGAAATTGGCAGTAAAATAGTTCGGAGCACGCTGAAACCTTAAAAGGCGCTCAACAATAAAAAAATATTGCCTAAATACTGCAGTTAAAGTAGTCATTTCAAAACTACAATTCAACAATTTCTTTAAACGCAAGGATTTTCACAATAATCCTGTTTTTGTCATTCGTATAGCAAGTACACTCAATTAAATGACTCAATTTGCTTCGGTAAACCTTTCTGTTTGCAGATTGCTGGGTTTTATCTATGCTAATTGCACCATATTCATTTCACTATTATTTTCCCCAAAGGTTCCAGGCCATTATTTCACCCAGATTGTCAATTTGTAGTTTGTAGTCTCATAATCCATGAATATAAGGTCTGCTGCCAATGAACAAACACAAATTAACTCCTGTGCTTGGAGCTTGGGATGTCTTCCAGTCTTAATAATAAATTTTGCATCTGTTTTCAAATCTCCCCATCGTCTCACACTCTCTGTATCTTTGATCTGTTCCAGACCTCCTGATATCTCAGCTTGTCCCCATCTCCAGTATGCCCGTGACTGATGTCTATACCTTGATTAGCTGAGGTCCTAAGCCCTGTGTTCCCACCCAAAGCCTCTTCACATCTCTTTTCTCTTTCAGTTTTTAAGGTGCTTTCTAATGTCTCCCTCTTTAACCAAACATTTGCTCATCTTATATTTCCTTGGGCAGCTATGTTAAGTAATGATTAATGACACTCTGATGAAGCAACTTGGGACACTTGATTATGTGGCATTGCCACATAAATACACACCTTTGTTGCAAGGCAAGACACAACGTGCATGAGAAGTCTGGAACAAAAAACTCCACTACGGATTCAATGTATGATACTAGATCAAATTCTGTTTCTAATGGCAGAAATGATTTTCAAATGTGTATTAGCATAACACATCACCTTACTTGTCTAACTCTTTGTCTCTACTATTGCTACTGATAAAATGTGTAATCTCAAGGCCATCTATTTATGGTCGGTGCAGTCATTGCCACATAAGGTTGTAACAACAATGTGAATGAATGAATAAGTTTATGAGTGAATGAATGAATGAATGAATGATGACTGAATGAATAAGTTTATTGGCCAAGTATGCACATACAAGGAAATTGCGTTGGTGCCCCGCCCGCAAGTGACAACATGACATACAGTGGCAGTTAGGAATGACACATAAAACAATAAACACTAATAATAAAACATCATCGATTAAACATGTGAATTAAATTAAATACCAGAGCAAAAAGAGGCTTTTTGGTTATTGAGTAGAGCTGCTACTTGTGGAAAAAGCTGTTTTTATGTCTGGCTGTGGCAGCTTTGACAGTCCGGAGTTGCCTTCCAGAGGGAAGTGATTCAAAGAGTTTGTGGCCAGGGTGAGAGGGGTCAGAGATGATCTTGCCCGCTCGCTTCCTGGCCCTTGCAGTGTACAGTTTGTCAATGGAGGGAAGGATGCAGCCAATAACCTTCTCAGCTGATCGGACGAATCGCTGCAGCCTCCGGATGTCGTGCTTGGTGGCTGAGCCAAACCAGACCAAGATGGAGAAGGTGAGGACAGACTCTACGATGGCCGAAAAGAATTGGAACATCATTGCCTGTGGCAGATTGTGCTTCCTCAGCTGCCGCAGGAAGTACATCCTCTGTTGTGCCTTTTTGACTGTGGAGTCGATGGTTGCCCCCCATTTAAGGTCCTTGGAAATGATGGTTCCCAGGAACTTAAAAGACTCCACAGATGTGACTGTTGATGGTGAGTGGGGTGAGGGCAGGGGGAGCTCTCCTAATGTCTACAATCAATTCCACTGTCTTAAGAACATTGAGCTCTAGGTTGTTGCAATGGCAGCAGGACGCCAGCTGTGTCACTTCCTGTCTGTAGGCAGATTTCTCCCCATCCTGGATCAGTCCAATCAGGGTTGTGTCGTCCGCAAACTTGAGAAGTTTGACAGAGGAGTCAGTGGAGGTGCAGTCATTGTTGTAGAGAGAGTAGAGGAGAGGGGAGAGTAATCAGCCTCGCGGTGCTCCTACGCTGAGGGTTTGCGGGTCCGAGATGTGCTTTCCCAGCCTCACATGCTGCTTTCTGTCTGTCAGAAAGCTGGTGATCCACCGACAGAGGGGTTCAGGCACAGTCAACTTAGAAAGTTTGGAGTGCAATAGCTCTGGCACAATGTTGTTGAATGCAGAGTTAAAATCAACAAACAAAATCCTCGCAAAGGTTCCCTGGCGGTCTAAGTGCTGGAGGGTGAAGTCCAGGTCCAGGTTGACTGCGTCATCCACAGATCTATTGGCCCGATATGCAAACTGCAGAGTGTCCAGCAGGGGGTTTGTGAATATGTTAAGCTATAAACAATGCAAACACTATTCTACAATCTTAGAATTACAGACACCCCACTCATAAGTTAACATTAATTCCCAAATGTTTCTATGTTTTTAAGATACAGTAAGTGAACTTTTACATGGCCTGAGTCTGCCACCTTTGATATAGTCAAACGTCGACAGGAACCAGACAGTGATGGAAATGGGGGGGTACGCAGGGGGACGGCGTTCCCCTACTTTTCAGTTTCCAGTTAATGTCCAATTTCTGTACTAGAAGTGTGTCGGAGACGTTTATTAGCTATCCTCATAGCTTCCAAGTAATACAGATTTTCCATAATTCGTACAGAAATGCAATACGAATACGGAAATACGAATTCCCGTTGTTATATACGGATTAAAAAAAAAACATTTGCGTTGTTAAATACGGATTTTTGTTTAAAAACGACCAAGGATAATCGTTACGAGTCACCGCTGCAACGGCCATGAGATGAAAACGATTTGTTAACTACCACTGTTAGCACTTGTTAACAGCCAGTAGTTAACACGTAATTATACAACGTGTCATCAATACATCGATCCACATTCCTCAGTAAATGTAATTGTGTTTTGACCAAGTAGTAATGACACTGCGTCCCTTTGAATAAAATTCACAGGAGAATTTCTTAAAACTCACTGTCATTGAGGGCTCCGGACCGCGAGCACGGGCTTCTTCCTGATGTGCCGGTAAAGTCATTCACCCTCTCTCCTTTCTCCCCTCTCTCTCTCTCTCTCTCTCCCTCCATCCCTCGTTCTCTCTCCCTCTCTCACTGTGTCGCTCTGTCTTTCGCTCTCTCCCTCCCTCTCTCTCTCCCGCTTCCCATCTCGTCTCTCTCTCGCTCTCTCACTCCCTCTCTCTCACCCTCTCGCCTCGGCATTCCAGGAATCATTTGGCGTTTTGCGGGGACGGCTGCATCTGAGGTTCCTTCCTGTTGGGGAGGGGGAGCCCTGGCGCGTGGCGGCTCCTGGTCCGTTCCCTCCGTGGGTGCTGCCTGGCCCGCTGAGTTCCTCCAGCACTCTGTGTTTTTTGTTTGGCTCTGGAGTTGAAGGTGGATACGGGAGGCTGGGGTGGCTCAGCGGGACGGGCTCTGGGGAGTGTCTCTGAGCATTTTGGGTCGAGACCGTTCTTCAGACAATCACAAGTACTCTCATCGACGAGAGTTCTCTTCTCTCCAGAGTCGCTGCCTGTCCCGCTGAGTTAATCCAGCTTTATGCCTATCTTCAATTTCAGTGTTAAATAAAAAACACAGAGTGCTGGAGGAACTCAGTGGGCTAGGCGGCATCTGTGGAGGGAATGGATTAGGAGTTGTTTCGGGCCAGGGTTCTTCTTCAATAGGAATGAACTGCAGATCAAAGATACTAGAGCGGATACTAGTATATTTGCTGAAGATCAGGCATGATATTCTTCCGATTTAAATCGGAATTCCGATTTTATTGTTTTCCTATTTGTCAATTTTTTTTGTTCCCGATTATTTGGCGGCCAGTCAACCGCTGTCTCTAAGGGGGTTGAGGCCAATCACCAACCAGCTTCCCTTAAAATTCCCGTCCAATCAACAAATCGGTCTCCTCCCTTCCAATCAGCCGCTGTCTCCAAGGGCATTGTGTCCAATCACATAATGCACTGGTCACTCGGCGGCCAATCAGACACAATCTCCGAGGGGCATTGTGACCAATCACCGACCTGCTTCCCTCACCGAAGCAGACGATGGCTGCAACCAAAAAAGAGATAGAGAGAGAGAGATGCAAGAAAGCAGCTATGACATATAATACACAATAAACTGTATTACAAATACACAATAAACAAGTTATGCATTCTTGTACTTTTACATGGGTATGACCGTACATCAAATTTTTAAAAATCCCCTCCCCCCCTTCCTTCCCAACCTCAGCCTCACGGACCTTAGCTTACCCCTAGTTCCTAAAACCCATTTCCATCACTGGAACCACGCCACCGAGAGCAAGGAGGGACCAAGAGGGAGGTAGACCGGCGAGAGCAATGGGGGGGCCTGGCGGAAGGCCATCGAGAACATTGGGGGACCCAGCGTGGGGGCGGGTGGCCAGGGAGACAAAGGGGGACTCTGCGTGCAGGGGCCAAGAACAAAGGGTGGCCCGGCGGAGGGTCGCTGATAACAAAGGGGGGCCCTGCGTGGGGGGGGGCAATAAAAACGGGAAACGCGGGTGGGGGCGCCGAGAACAAAGGTGGAATTGGCGTTGGGGGGGTGCTAGCACATGCGGCATCAGGCATCAGATAGAACTGTTTGGTACTTTTATGTAACTTTGTCGGCACCCACACGTGGCAACACTTGTGTACTGCCTAGGTTGTATGCAAAACAAAGCTTTTCACTGCATGTGATAATAAAGAATACCATCTTTCTAATTACTCTCGCCACTTGTCGAATGGTTGGTCGATCGTTGACCATTAAATTGTTACATGTTTGTGCCAATTCTGCTGTTTTGTCTTTTGGAAAAGTTACAGACATGTGGACTGAGTTAATTGTGAAGCCCAGATAGTCGATGGTTGTGGATGGCGTCAACTTAGATTTATCTGGATGTAAGACAAATCCCAAGGTTTCAAACAATTGTTTGGTAGCTGACACAGCTGATATAGCCAATTCCATGGTTTTGCCTACTATTAAGATATCATCAAGATATGCCATGACAATATGTTTTTGTTTTCTTAATATTGCCAAGGCTGGTTTTAGTATCTTGGTGAATAATCTTGGGACTGATGTTAAGCCATTAGGCAACGCTTTAAACTGCCATAGTTGCCCCATCCAGGTAAATTTCAGGTATCTGCAATGATCCTTATGAATGGGTACTGAATAGTAAGCATCTTTAAGGTCGATGCTTGCCATGAAGTATCCTTTGGAAATCAGTTGTTTGGCAGTTACAAACGTTTCCATTTTGAAATGTATATACTTAACAAACATATTTAGTGAAGTTAAGTCAATGATGATGCGACATCCACCAACTTTTTTCATTTTAGTGAATATATTAGAGACAAATTCCAAGGGTTCATGTTTGTTTTTTTCAATGATACCCTTGTAATTAGCCTCACCAGTTCAGCTTGTCCCTCTCGTTTTTCTTTAACTGAGAGGGAAAAGACCCTTTGGGGTGAATGCTGAACTGGTGGCAAATTTTCTAGAGTAAACTCTATTTTGTATCCACGAATGCTGTTGAGTATATATTTGTCATTCGTGATAGACTTCCATGCTTGCACAAACAGGTGTAATCTCCCCCCGTTAGTATAGAACCCCCACTTTTTATATGCTGATAGGAACCAGACCCACCTACCTCCATGGTTACGGGTGTTTCTTCTGTTTCTTTGTCGGACGATGAGTTTTCTGATGTGTTGTCTGATGTGTTGCTGTTGGTTGGGGGTGGCGCAATTTCCATGGGGTCCGCTCTGGGCCTTGGCCTAAAAAAGGCTTCCGGTGGTGATGTGCGGACCCCGAGCTTTCACCAGTCCCATAGGGTTAACGTCGACTGGTGGACGCGGTGGGGTACTGCCGCTTGGGTTTTGTGGGTTTGCTCGTCCCGGGGCCTGCCCTCATGAGGCCAAATGTTTTGGACTCCTCCTCCATGTCCTTTACTTTTTTGGAGAGGTCCTTGCCGAAGAGCGGGATTTCTGGCTCTGTGGTCGGCGTTTTGCACAAACCCGCGAATTTTGGGTTGAGGGCAGGTCTTATAATCTCCTTACCGAGGTTGTTAATTTCGAACTGGGTATTGCACAGCAGTGCGAGTGTATCCTGCTGATTCGTGGTCATTTCCACCCCATCCACGGAACGAGCATATGAAGTGATGGCTGACGTCAGGAGCCTGAGGATCCGCTGTAGTTTGAGCTCTTGGTTGCGAATGTTTGGCCCAACGTGCCCCCAGATTTGGCTGTTGACGGCCGGCACGTTGAGCGAGGCGCAATTCTCTGGGGCCGAATACAGCTCTAGGGCCTCATTAACTACCTGCTCTTGTAGGGGCTTGAAACATAGAAACATAGAAATTAGGTGCAGGAGTAGGCCATTCGGCCCTTCGAGCCTGCACCGCCATTCAATATGATCATGGCTGATCATCCACTCAGTATCCCGTACCTGCCTTCTCTCCATACCCTCTGATCCCCTTAGCCACAAGGGCCACATCTAACTCCCTCTTAAATATAGCCAATGAACTGGCCTCGACTACCCTCTGTGGCAGGGAGTTCCAGAGATTCACCACTCTCTGTGTGAAAAAAGTTCTTCTCATCTCGGTTTTAAAGGATTTCCCCCTTATCCTTAAGCTGTGACCCCTTGTCCTGGACTTCCCCAACATCGGGAGCAATCTTCCTGCATCTAGCCTGTCCAACCCCTTAAGAATTTTGTAAGTTTCTATAAGATCCCCTCTCAATCTCCTAAATTCTAGAGAGTATAAACCAAGAAGGACAGGTAGTTAATGCTGGCTGCCAGTTTTGGCTCTAATGGCCGTCCTGCTCGTGGAGCTGCCACGTAGCGGTCTACCACAACCAGCAGCTCTTCCTGTTCCTGTTCCTGTTCGGCCAGTGACCCCTCTTCTTGACCAGCCCAGCCCTGGACGCCAAAGCTGCCCTCGGATGAGGGGGAAGCGATGGCCAGTGCATTGTGAGGCACTGTGGTGGGAGTGCCTGAACTCCCCTTGCGAGACTGCTCCATCTCCCGAAGCAAGTCTCACTGGAGCATTTGCTCCACGAGCCGCTCCATGCAGCTCAGGCGGCTGTCTCTGCCCCGCGTGGGCGGTGAGACGTCCCCGTCCGAAGAATCGGATACCACCGGCCGGTTGGTCTTCCGTGCTGCTTCAAATCCAGCCCGCTGCTCAGGCTGCGCTAGCGGGACTGGGCTCGGCACGGTGTCGTGGATGGCGGACCGCTGGGTTTGCGGTCCTACCGCCTCTTGCCCCCACTGATGGAACGCTCCTCCGTTGGAGTCAAATGGGGGGCGGATTTCTTGGATTGTCTTGTTTTGCTCATATTCCTGGTGAGACAAAACAAAACACTTCTTTTCGGGAAAAAAACGACCTCAGAATAAACTTACCTGACGGTCCGTCTTTTTTAAGCTGTAGCGGGAGCACCTGTACTCCCGCTCGTCGCTGTTGCACTGCGTGAACGCTCATGTCGCGCATGCGTGCTGGACGGGTTCTTCACGTAGTCACTCACGTGACTCCGAAGTAAAATCATTCATTATATGCCCATAGCCATGGATTCAACTCCGTCTCATACAGATGTCAAAGCTGTGCAGGCCAACTAGCTCTGAAACAAGGGTCAGGTTGCCACAGGTAGGAAGGCGTATCGTTTGAACATCTCTGATTTTTGAGAGATATGGCATTCCCATATATGATACAGCCTGTTTAAAACCATCTTTTACAGCAAGTGAACTCAGATGGGAGCCACAAAGGTGGACAGAGAGAGAGAAGCAAGCAGTTCCAGAGAATGATAGGATATCACAGGATGTCAGCAGACATTAATGGCATGGACTGAGTCTAGGGATACAAGGGGAAGCACTAGAAGGTTATTGGACAATCCAGCCACCCCTCAAATCAATCATGTGAATATTCGCTGCACATCCTCTAGCAAATGGAAAAGCAAACACAATAATCCAGATGCATCGTCACGGGGACCATATATAATTGAAACAAGATGTTAAGATGTCTCTATTTCAGGTACTCAAATCCTAAAAGCCAACTCCAAAAGGTTAACTCTGAGTAATTCCTCTGAACACCATATTGTTCAACCTCTCACCGTTTAGAAATAAACTTTGCTGTTTTGTTTTTACTACCAAAGCAAATGACCTCATATTTTTCTACGGAGGTAGACACAAAATGCTGGGGTAACTCAGCGGGTCGGGCAGCATCTCTGTAGAGAAGGAATGGGCTACATTTCGGGTCAAGAGACCCTTCTTCAGGCTGATTTTTCTACATTATATTCCACCTGCCATGTTCTTGCCCATTAACTCAATCTGCCCAGAACTCTCTCAGCACTCTCCTTATGCTGCAATTTAGCTTTGTCATCAGTAAACCTGGATGTATTACATTTAATTACCTCATCCAAATGGCAGAGAAACTGTTATCATTTTATTTGGTGCTTTCACCAGCTTTTCGAAATGCCTGCTGAATTGAATGAATTGAATTTCAGTGTAACTGCTTGAAATTAGGTTTGTTCTGTAATAATAGCACAAGCATTGTAATATTCACAACAGAATTAGGAGTGTAACTCCAATGGTTTTTAATAGCATAAACATTGCAGTATTTATGACATAATTAGGAGTGGAACCAAACCAGGAGTGTAATAAATGTTTTTTATTATTTAGAACAGTTTTGACAATGCTCTTTTTATTGTGAGTCTGTATTTGTGTGAGAATGACTTGAATTCCTATGGGTTTTGTTTTGCCACTTTCATATGCCGGTATCTCCTCATTCTGTCCCTTTCGGTTTAGGTACAATATAATTCAGTCTAAGTGAGGCATAGTGTGGGAGAACAGATTATTGTTATTTTTAATGACAAATCTTTCTACGGAAAAATATCCATCCTTTATTGCCTGAAATGCAAAATAGGCTGTAGAAATGTGGAAAATCCAATTTCAAAGGTGTTCTGACTTCTTTCATAACATATGGCCCACAATATTTCCTTACATTTATTTTAATGTATTCCTCAATTTTTTTAACCATGTTTTCATCAAAGTAGATATTTGCATTCTTGCTGTTAATGTTGCATTTTGCCAGTTAATCTTAAATTTAATCATATTGTGGTCACTAATCCCCAAATGCTCCACTACATGCAGATTAAGTACGTAATCATTTGCAAAATAGGTCTAGATGTGAATTACATGTAGCTATATAACTAGGTCAAAGAGAAGCCTGATGCCAATAGACAATATGTTCAACAAGTGACATGATTAAAATAATTTTGAGAATTAAATTCCCATCCTAGCTAAAGTTAGGAAAATCAGACCACATTTTCATTCAAATGATCAAACACAAACATTACACGTGTTTTTTGGTATGAAATAGTGATGCCAGGAGGAACTGCAAATGCTGGAATCTTGAGCAAAACACAAAGTAGAAATTCAGCGGAAATGGTACAAAGATGGGTCCCGACCCGAAAGGCCGCCTATCCATTCTCTCCACAGATGCCGGCTGACCCGCTGAGTTACTTGAGCACTTTGCCTTTTGCTTATGAAATAATAATGTCAGGGAAATATTTTATTATCTGTAACTTTTGCTAAGAATGCAACACCTAGCTTCTCATTTCAATTTAATTTTTTTAAATAGGATCTATTAATCTTTGTTTTTCAGACTTAATTTTCCAAATACACTGATATTTAATAGAAAGTTGAATGATTTAATTCCAGCAAAAATTACAATGAATACAATAGCAGGATCACAAACATTTATGCTAAACACTAGCAATTTTTTTTTGTAGAAATCATGATCAGAATCATATAACTAAATCATCTGGTATTTTTGCCTACATTGATACGGGCATTGAGTATAATAGTCAGGAAGTCATGATGCAGCTTTATAGGACTTTCATTAGGCCACAGTTGGAGTATTGTTTGCAGTTCTGGTCGCCCCAATACAGAAGGTCTGTGGAGGTTTTGGAGAGGGTGCAGAGGAGGTTTACCAGAATGATGCCTGGATTATGGAGTATTAGCTACAGGGAGAAGTTGTACAGAATGGAATTGTTTCCTCTGGGACACTGGAGGTTGTGGGGAGACCTGATAGAAGTATATAAAATTACACGAAGTACGGATAAGGTAGACAGTCAAAACCTTTTTTCTCATGATGGAAATGTCAAAGACCAGAA